>NC_137465.1:161629942-161829942 GCF_964235325.1 Thermobia domestica
CTGATCATTGATGGAGTATGACGGACGGAAACCGGCTTGGAAAGATGGAATGAGACTGCGTGCACTGAGATAAGGGTGGAGCCTATTGACTAGAATGCGTTCAAGGACTTTGCTAAAAGTTGAAGTGAGTTGTATAGGGCGATAGGAAGATACAGCACTGGGTGTTTTTTTCGGTTTTAGGAACATGAGCGTTTTAGACATCTTCCACTCGGCAGGAAAAAAGCCTGTGCGAAGGATGAAAGTGAAGATAGAGGCTAATAAAAGGAGTAGTGACGGCGGACTTTCCTTGATGTGGCGATATGTAATTGAATCAAAACCTGGAGCAGAGTTTCGTTTAGTCCGGACAACGGAAGTGATATCAGCAACAGTAATGGGAGAAGTGAGTTCATTGGGCGGTAGTGTATGGCTGACACTAGGTTGAAAGAGATGACTCGCTGTGTTGACTTTATCGACTGGATGAGAAAAAATTAGATCAGAGGGTTGAGGGGTGAAGATGTCTTGAAGGTAGTCGGCAAATGCATTCGCCTTGTCCTGATCAGAAGCGGCTTGATTGTTGTTGATGATGAGTGGGTAAGACGTTTTGCTGAATTTACCACAAAGTGCATTGAAACGTTTCCAGTAACGTGATGGATGTGCTGTGTCTGCAAGAGTGTTACAAGCTTTAATCCATTGGCGCTTTTTGTACGCTTCAATATAGTTTTTTACAGAACGTTGGAGCTGGTTGTGAAGACGTAGTGCTTCGGGATTTCGTGTCCGGACGTAGTCACGATATGCTTGACGAGAGCGTTTGATCTGAGCTAGGTAGTGCGGAGGTAATTTAGGTTGGTATGGAGTGGAGCTAGAAGTTGGGATGAATAATTCGGATGCACGGGTAATCTCAGAAGTGATAGTAGAAACATGGGCATAGAGCTCGTCGGATGATGTAGGAGGGTAAAGATCTGCGACAGCATGGGTAAGATATGTGCGATATTGATTCCAGTTTGCTTTATCAAAGCGAGGCGTTCGAAGTGGTGGCAGTGCAGTATGTGAATGAGCGGTGCCAAAATGATATGAAAGTTTGACCGGGGCGTGGTCACTACCAAGAAGATCAAGGACTGTAAATGTACTATTAGCAGCGAGTGTATTTGAGGTGATGGCGATGTCGGGAGTGGTATTGGACACAGGTCTAGTAGCAGATGGGAGAGTATGTATTATGCCGGTAGTGTGAGTGGTGATATGGTCTGTAAAGCGTGTGCGTTCATTCGGAGTGCGACTATGAAAGTTTATATCGGCGAGAATAATGAAATGTTTATAGGTAGTAGAAATATGACTGAAAAATTCAAGTGGGATGGGGTGACCGGGTCGAACATAGATAGTAGCGAAAGTGATGATGATTGACTTGAAGTACAATGTAATGATGATATGCTCAGGGAGATGTGGAACAGGACAAAGGTGATGGCGAGATGGTATGTGATTGCGAAAGCCAATTGCTACTCCCCCATTGGCCCGTAATGCAGGAGCTGTATTGTCATGACGTGTGAGTGTGTAGCGAGGGATATGACATATGGTAGACTTGGTGAGAAAGGTCTCATTCAGCAAGAATACAGATACGTGTTCTTCGAGTAACAGTGCTTCGAAAAGGGTTTTATTGGTAGGTAAGGAGCGAATATTCATGAAAAGAAAGACTAAATCCATTATGACGGGTAGGTTAAACAGCTGTTTCTTGACGGGATGTGTGAAAATGAACGTAATTGTTGCTATAGGTGGCGTAGAAATTGACATTGAAGACTGATTTAGCAGCTTTGGTAAGTTGTTGCAGAATATGATTGCGTTGAAAAGGATGGATATTTTGTAGGGTGAGCGTGAGAAATTGAAGAAGCTGCTGGATGGTAACTGGATCAGTGGTTTGGAGATCGGTTTTAGGTGGAGAGTCTGGCATCCGGAGCGGTACGACTAAATCAGGATGTTGTTGATCAGGTTGTGGTTTATTCTTGCACTTATAACTATAGGCCGGATGTTGTTCGTGGCATGTGGGGCATTCGGGTGGGTGTTGAAGGTTGGTGCATAGGCGCGTAGGATGTGGTCCTGTGCAATGTCCACAGACTGGCTGATTTTTGCAATTTATAGTGTTGTGATCATTGTAGATTTGACAGTTTTCGCATCTCACTGGAAGAGGAGCTGGAGAGCGTGAAGGTTCAACCCGGTGGCGACGTTTATAGATGTATGCGCCAGTAGTGAGTAAAGTATCTATTGTATCTTGGGAAGAGGTGAGAATGCGCACCATAAAAGTTGCACCTTGATTGTTCCGTATGCGGATGACCTTATGAATATTATGTCCCTCATGTTGAAGCTCTTCATGAATTTCGGCGTCGGAATATGTTGGGTCAACCCCCCGGATGACAACTGATAGATATGGTGGACGTTTTGGCGGCGGTGCTTGTTTCTGACGTGTAGAGGAAAGAGATGTAAGAGTGGCGTTTTTCCCGAAGATCTCAAACGAGGCCTTGTTTCTGATGGTGATTGCGAACTGCGGATCTATGGACTTTAAGATGTAACCATTACGTGTCTTAATTATTTCTGCTAGTGGAATGCTTGGAAGATATTTCCTAAGTTGTAACATAATGAACTTTTCATTGCTGTATTTCGTGTCATAATTTTGAAGAAGGAAGGAATGTAGAATCGGGCGATGAGGAGGCTGATTAGTGGTATGAGATGATTGAGAATTTGGAATGGTTGTATTGCAATTGTCATCGGCTGCATCCATATCAGAGTGGTCTGAAATATTGTCTCTGTGTTGCTTCTTCGACTGATGTCGAGGCTGCTTAATAGAATCAGAATACAACTGTGTGTTTCGTGGAGACCTAGACCTGGTGGAGACATTCGAAGCTGTTGATGCGGTAGAACTGCCGGATATGGTTCGCTGCCGGTTGCCAGTATCCTTCCGCTTGACCACCTTCGTGTTCGAAGCGGACGGAGTGACAAATACCGGAGGAAGACCACCGTGCCGTCCATCCACCTTTGGTCCAGAAGCAGCTTGATCTGCCATAACAGAGACCGATAGATTTCTAGAGAGCCGTGAGACCCGAAGATGATGTGTCGTGAGTGATGAATATAATGAAGGTAGGACAACCCGTTTGGATAGTTGCCCAGGAGGAGCGGCTCCTCTGGCTCGATCCGTAGATCCGGACGCCCTTGGCTTGATGAGTCTGACGGACGGATCTCTAGAAAGAAACAGAGAAAGAGGCTCAGGATATGGAAAAGGAAGGTTAATTCAAAAATCGTCACCATATACAAGGTAACGCTTCAGAGCAAGCTCTGGGAAAGTATCAAAAACTAGCCTTTTTTTTTTTTTTTTTTTTTTTTTTTTTTTTTTTTTTTGCCAGCTAGCCGACGCTAGCTACTACCCGAAGAGGGTTACGCCCTCTGTAGGGGAAGAGATTTTTAAAATAGATTGTGCTGTTCAGGAAGCCGTGGTTGGGATATGGGTTGATACATAAGCTTTATTGTACAATTGTGATGGTCATTATGGCCTTTAACCATAATCATGAGGTAAAGGAAATACATAAGCTTCAGTGAAGGAAAAGCATAACTGTAATATGATATGAGATGAGAAGATGAAATGAAGTGCGAAACTCACTACAACACATAGGTTCTGTTAGTTGAACAAATGCAGGTTATCTTCTCGCCTAGGGGCGGCGCTAGGCATCAATGAAGACAGAGGAGCCCTGTTAGTACAGAAGGTATTACTGTGCATATGATGGCCATATGTGAGGTAGATGAGCGTCTGTAGAGTATGGTTCGTAATAAGCGGTGTCAGGGTGGTCTGGAGGTAGAGTGTAACGGTATAGAGTAAACAGTAATGAGAGCGGCGGGAAAAGAGCAGCGGTAGGGGAGATGCTTCGGGCGTGGTCTTCAAACGTTTTCTGGAGAAGTGGATGATTGCTGTGCAGGCGCTGGGTGATGTATTTGGTCCGGAGTGTTTCTAAATGATACAAGATGTGTGGAAACGTAAGTCTGTCATAAAGATCTTGAGTGGGACTTGGTAATTTGATACGGAAAGCGATTCGCAAAGCATGACGTTCCAGGATGCGTAATTTCTCATAGTAGAGGATCGGAGCAGATATCCAAGCCGTAAATCCGTACGTGAGAATAGGACGGAGAAAGACCTTGTATGTGTTGAGAATTGTATGAGCATTGAGTCCCCAAGTAGTTCCAGCAAGACGTTTCAGGAGATTGAGGCGAGAGTAAGCCTTCTTGGAGATATCTTTTAGGTGTGCTGTCCAGGTTAGATGCTGATCGAAAGTGACTCCAAGATATTTGACACTGCGAGTAGGGTTGAGCAATACATCTTGCACTGTGAGGTGCAGAAGTCTTGGATTTCTGTGGACACGGGAACGATGCTTCGGAGCAAGAAAGAGAATTGCTTGAGTTTTTCCAGCGTTTATTTTTAGTCTCCAGTGAGAGCACCAATCAACAAAGGCATTGATAGAATCCTGTAGAGCGAGATTGAGTTGGTGAATGGTTTTCCCTGTCGCAAAGAAAGCAGTGTCATCGGCATACTGGAAGAGTTTAACTGTAGCTGGAACAGGTGGAAAGTCGGAAACAAAGAGAATATATAATAACGGCGACAAAGCCGATCCTTGGGGAACTCCGGAATGGAGAAAAATGGGAAATGAAAAACTGGTGTTGATACAGACGTATGCCAGTCGACAAGAGAGAAAATTAAAAATGATTCTGATGTAAGCAATAGGCAATCGGAGCTGTTTGAGTTTATAAATGAGAGCGGGATGCCAGACCTTGTCGAAAGCCTTTTCGAGGTCAAACAGGACCAAACATGATGGATTGCCTGTGTTAAAGTGATTATAGATTGAATTGGAAAGGCGAAGCAGCTGATCATTTATGCTGAAAGAAGGTCTGAAACCAGCTTGTTCGAGTGGAATGACGTTGTGTAGTGCCAGGTACGGATGAAGACGTTTAACAATGATGCGTTCCAGTATTTTACTAAAGGTTGACGTTAGTTGAATAGGGCGGTACGAGCTAACAGAGGCAACAGGTTTATGTGGTTTTAGGAACATTAGAGTTTTTGAAGTTTTCCAATCAGCAGGTATAAAGCCAGTTCTAAGAATAAAGGTATAGATGAGACAAAGAAGATATAAAACTACGTACGGACTTTCTTTAATGTGTCGATATGTAATAGAGTCCATGCCAGGGGCTGTGTTACGTCTATGAGCTACCACTGAGGTTATTTCAGAAATCGAGATCGGTGCAGTAAGAGGATTGTTTTCGGGTAAAGTGTGATGAACATTAGCCTGCAGATGAGGCGAATCCAGATTGAGGTTGTCGACTGGATGAGATCGATGGGGATATTCAGGTGCGAGAGGTGTAAAGATGTCCTGGAGATACCTGGCGAAAGCATTGGCTTTATCTATATCAGTATGAAGCGGAGTATTGTTGTCGATGAGAGGATATGTTGTATGAGTATTGAGACCAGTAAGTTGCCGGAAACGTTTCCAATACTGAGTAGGATGTGAAAGAGAGCCGAGATTATTGCATGTTTTGACCCAGCATCGCAACTTGTAAGCTTTAAGATAGTTGTGAACTGTTCGTTGCAATTGTCTGTGATGCTGAAGAGAGTCAAGATTGCCAGTTACAGCATAATCTCTATAAAACTGTCGGGATCGTTTTATCAGCGGTAAGTATTGAGGAGGTAATGAGGGTCGAAAATTTGAAACTGTTGATTTGGGGATGTATTTTTCTGTGGCGTTTTGCATAACAGTGACGATAGAGTCCAGAGCATGAGATAGGTCGGATTCAGTGGTCGGTGAAGAAAGATCATTAAGATGATTCTCAAGGTATGATCGGTAGGCATTCCAATCTGCTTTATCATAGCGGTAGGTAATACGGGGCGGCGGCGTTTGAGAAGTGGTATTGCTATGAGTCTGAATAACTAATTTGATTGGAGCATGATCACTACCAATGAGGTCAAGAACATTAACAGAACTACGTTGTGATAGGTTGCTCGAAACAATGACTATATCAGGAGTAGTCTGACTCGTGGGGCGAGTCGGTTTGGGTAGTGGCAAAATCACTCCGGTGGTATGACTGATAATGTAATTGAGGAAACAATCCCGCTGCGTAACTGTCCGGCTATGTAAATTTACATCTGCCATGATTATGTAAGTACGGAAGTTGTTGGAAATATATTGGAAGAAGCTGAATGGAATATCATGACCCGGACGAACGTAAATGGTTGCCACAGTTACGTACAGTGCTTGATAATATAGAGATGTAATAAGGTATTCAGGAAGATTTGGAAGAACTGGAGAATGGCTTCGAAATGGAATAGAGGGCGAAAACCCAATCGCTACTCCCCCATTGGCTCGTCTAGCTGGCATCGTGCTATCTTGGCGTAACAATTGGAAGCGAGATATGCGGCAGGGCAGTCTATGGGTGAGATGAGTCTCATTAAGGATGAAGGTATTTATGTGTTCTTCTAGTAAAAGCGCTTCAAAAAGCGGCTTATGCTGTGGTAAAGAGCGGATGTTTAGAAATAAGAAAGAGAGCGCCATAATGCAATGCAGAATAATACTGATTGTGACTGGATAGCGATTAGACTTCAGTTTCAAGGACATTTGAATGATAATATACACTATTGCCTGAATATGTTGGACAGATGTTGGCATGGAAAATTGCCTTGGCCGCGGATTGAATTTGTTGAGCGATGTGATCTCGTAGAAAGGGGTGGATGTTTTGTAGCGAGAGAGTTAGAAACGTCAGTAACTGATGAACAGTGCCAGGTTGTTGTAAAGCAGGATTGGTCGGTGGTTGGATTTGTTCTGGTATGCGTAATGGTGCCACAGTCTCCGGTTTCGATGGCTCTGGAGCTGGCTTGGAACGACATTTATAACTGTATGTTGGATGAGAGTGATCTTGACATGTAGAGCAGGTCGGAGGTAGTTTGAGATTTGTACAGCTGCGTGTAGGATGTGGTCCTGAGCAGTAACCGCATTTAAACGGGTTTTTGCACTGTGAAGTAGAGTGCTGGCCATAAACCTGACACCGCTCGCAGCGAAGAGGTAAAGGAGCAGAGGTGCGTGATGGTTCAACGCGATGACGTTGTTTGTATATGTATGCGCCACGAGTTAGTAAGTCATCGATAGTCTGTTGAGAGTTAGTTAGTACCCGCACCATGTATGTCAAACCATGGTCGTTTTTGATCCTGAGGCATTTAATGACATTATGACCTTCTAGTTTTAGTTCTTCAAAAACTTCCTCGTCAGTGTAACTCGGATCTACCCCTCGTATCACAACAGACAGTGTGGGTGTTTTTCTCGGTGGCGGCGGCTGTTTTGTGCGTTGATCAGTGAGCTTGGTCATAGTTGATTTAGATCCAAAGATCTCAAAACTGAATTTGTTCCTGGTCGTACGCAGAAATTCCGGATCCGGCGTCTTAATAATCATGCCGTTCCGTGTTCTGACAATTTGAGTAATATTAGCCCGAGGCATATACTTAGTAATCTGCACCAAAAGAAGCTTAGGATTCGAAAATTTAGGGTCAAAATTCTGGAGTAAGAAAGAATAAATTGGTGGTCGATTCGGAGGAGGCAGGTTGGGAAACTGGCGATCATCCTGTATGTCTATAATCATTGATGCTTCAGAACTTGCATCGCTTAACTTATGCTGGCGTTTAGCAGGCGGTAGCTTGGTGGATGCGATAGGAGAACGTTGACGAGAAGAAGAGCCCTGGCTGGTAGAGATTCGTTCCAGAGAATGGCATCTCCGTCTAATCGGTTTCCCGGAGGAGCAAGAAGGTTCCGGTGCTATAGGTGGTAAGCCAGAATGTTGTCCAATGATAGGTTGGGACGCCATAAGTCACGGTGAAGATAATGAATGAAATAGTGTGACGAAATGAAAGATGAAATGAATGAATGATGAAGCTAAGCTTCCAAAAATATGTACACTAATGTGTACGTTAACGCAGTCTCCACTCGAGTGAAACCCTTAATCTCTCCCACTCTCTCGCCCGTTGCTGAGACTTGCCGTACTTGCGTCCACAAATACGTAATAATCACAGCCTGGACTTGACACTGAAAAACAATGCCTCCAATGGGAAAGCTGGAAACCAGCGAAGTATGAAAAACTAGCCTACGATATTAACATTTCATACTGTTGAAGCACTTTTAAGATTTGCGACAATTAAATATGAAATTTATTTGAAATGAGATAACAAGGTTTGATATAGAAATATTTTAAATATTCATGCAGGCAAAATTTTAGTAAATTTAATTATATTAAACTTCCTTACATTAAAAACACATTCGTTGTTATTACTGCCTGGATAATTTCACCACGTACACGTGACATCTAGCGTCAATCAGTTGAATTACGCTTAAACATGCATACCGCAATCAACTTATATAAATCGTGAACTGTAAGAAATTCTTACGTGATATGAGAAAACTAGTACCAGTTTCGGTTTCAGCATGGTCAAATACATATAAAACACCAAAAATTATAAAAACAACAGAACCTATGCGGCCCTGTGTTATTAAAAGAACTGTTGTTGTGAAGCAACATGGCGACCCAAACAAATAATAGTACGAAAATATTTTCATATTCATACCGATAATCAAACGTCACACATGAAATAAGGCATTACAAGTCTGAATGCGGAATGCCTTTTTTTTTTTTAATATGCTAAAACTTTTAAAAAATATAAATCGCTACTTTGAAGTGTTTGAAGAAACAAAATCAGACACGTTTCAAAGCTCAGTCACATTTATTCAACATGTACATCATTTACATACGAAAACCCTAAAATGAGGAACGTTAACACTATTATAATGAGAACAGATTTCTGAGTAGACTACTTAAAACCCCACGTCCAAAATGATAATTATTCATGTTTCTGATGGCTACTCAGATATATATATATATATATATATATATATATATATATATATATATATATATATATATATATATATATATATATATATATATATATATATAGATAGATAGATAGATAGATAGATAGATAGATAGATAGATATAGATATAGATATAGATATATATAGATATAGATATAGATAGATAGATAGATAGAGAGAGAGAGAGAGAGAGAGAGAGAGAGAGAGAGGGAGGGATACTTGCATTTTTCATTAAAAAATTAGTGTAGTTCATAATCTAAATCTTTAAAAAGCAATTTAAAACATTCATGTAGAAAATATATGCTGCTAAACATCCAGTTAAATCGAAATTCCAGTAATCTCTAATACCTTACTTTTCTTATTTATTTACATCGAATGATTACTTGTTTTATACATACTTCATAGCATGAGCATTATCTGCTTTGTAAGGCACAATTATCTATACTGTAAATTGAATTTAATCAGGAAATCGATAGTTGCTATAAGACCAAGTTTGTGAAAATGAAATGTGTAATAATGGTTATATCTGAAAGAGATTTTGAATAATTGTGTAATTATTTAGCGCGCCAGCGTTGGAATACTAGGGACTTCAAACAGTGAATCCCATCATTTTACTTATTTCACTTCAGTGTTCGTGGAATTCAGTATAAAATCATGAAACATTCAAAACCTGATCTAGTTGTGATGAAAAGTCATATTTAATACACTTTATAAGATTATATGTCGTGTCTGTGACACGGTAGATTCCACCTCGCTTCCCGATGAAACAGCTTTGAACGCATTACGAAAGGCTTGAAACCCTCTTTAGAATGTAAGCCCACCTCTCATATAATCTTAATACTCAGCGACGTTAAACTCATAGTGACTTTAGAGTTTTACTCTACTCACTAATAGTTACTTTATAGCTTAGCCAAGTGATTAGCAAGTTGATTTTCTAATTGAACGTTCCAATTTCGATTCTCGACTTCCTCGTTGAAACTTAATTTTTGTTGAACTTAATATTTTAGTAAACTCATGTATAGAAACTTAACTGATAATTTATTGTTTAATTTAATTTAGTTTAAGTGTCTCATCATATCAAACAGATCGAAGTAATAATATTGGCTTGAACTCCTTTACTACCACTTAAAGTTTCTATGCTGCAATCATATCTAATTTTAACTAAAATATTTATTATACGTAATTAGAACGTGAAAGCTCACCATCTCCAACTGAAATATTGCATCCGTTTTGAAAAGCACTATCATATATACAATAGTGCTTTCTGAAAACATTATTTACTTATAAAATATTTAATGAGAAAACCTCGTTTCTCGTAATAATTAACAAATTGGTTGCAAGTTTATTTAAAATGAACTATCGTGAAATCTTACTCGTCGTTATTACAAAGGTAGCAAGAGAACGCTTTCTCTCTCTCTCTCTCTCTACCTATACACCTGTATATTGAAATAGATATCAAACACAGGAATGTTTTCATTTTGGACGTATGGGTTAAGCTTGTTATTCAAATCAGAAATCTGTTCTCATTATAACTAATGTGGTATTAACGTTATTGAGGAGTGTTAACGTTTCTCATTTTAGCGTCTTCGTATGTAGCCTACTAAATGATAGACGTGGTGAACAAATGTAATTGAGCTTTGAAACGTGACAGTTCATCTGATTTTGTTTTTTCAAGCACTTCAAAATAGAATTTTGTATTTAAAAAAAAATATTTCCCTATGTTGACAAAGAAAACTTTCCGCAGGCATTCGAGTTGTTATTCGAGCTGCTGCCCTTCGATACTAGAATTTCAAAACCACTACTAAACCCGTTTGACCACCGAGGTAACTTACAAAAGGCACATTGTAATATTGCTAATAGATAACTCCCAGTGAAGATTCACGCTTGAAGTTTTAGTCATTTTCTGTCTTTTTTCAGCAATTTCAACTGAAGATTTTGATTGATTTTGCATATTGGAACTTTGCATGAAGTGTGAAGTGTATGTTGATCGCATAAATACGTACCGGTAGTTTCCTGTTTAGTTCATTTTTCTGTTCAATAACTTCACATGTTAGTGGGTGTTCCTAATACCTGCGGACTGTGTAGTATAATTTTTCCTCTAATTTCCCCTGGAATATTCTTCTCGTAATTATTTGACAGACTAAGGTTTCATTAAAAAAAAATATTTTTACTTTATTTTTTTCTCCAAAATTATAAATAATTATTCATTACTACACTGATTTGTTAAAGAAAGCACAAAGAAGCAATAATACAAAGAAACAATAATACATAATACATAAAGAAATCTGAAAGTAACAGTATATGCCAACTCTTTTGCGGAAAACGATACAATATAGTACTGTCGTGGTATTATTTAAATGTGAAAAGATGTGCATCAAAATTGAAACTACTTAAAATGATTCTCATGATAAACTCCAATCCAAACTCGTTTATCGTACGTAATCCAGTACTTCTAATCAATATGGTGAATTGCATTAAATCGCTCTATTATCTGATAAGACATAAATTATCGGTCGTTAGTTCAAGATGATTAGAGTGTCTTATCAACAGTTAAATAATACTTGTATTTTTTCCTTATCTTATTATTGTTGTTTTCCCTCTGACAGTTACGCCTTCTCTGTGTAACTGAACTTTTTAATCTCATATATATATATACAGGGTGGTTCATAAATCTTAGTACAGTGGATTATTTTGGAAACAAACATGATTCAAGCAAATCTGACTAGTGGAGGGCGGACTTGGCAAAAAGGAGCTACCGATTGATGCACACATGATAAATGGCGGCCATCTTGATGGTCGCCATCTTGGATTCAGCTTATTTTTTTAAATGGGAAGTTAGGCATGTGTCACACCAATTAACACTGTTTTTTGCAGGGGAATGCAGTTCCGCAAGTAGAAATGCATTATCATTGTCAAATTCCAAAGTTATGACGCCCCAAAGTTGACGGTTTTCTGTTTCCTTGCAGGGAGAGCGACATGGCACTAACGCTGCAAGAAAGACGTGACGACCCAAATTTGACAGGTTTTCTTTTCGTTGCAGGTAGAGCGAGATGGCACTGACGAAGCAGGAAAGAATTGAGATCATCCTAATGTATGGGGAAAGAAGTAGTCGTGTGATTGCCCAGGACTTCAACGCGAGCCACCCCGAAAGACCTGCAATAAGCCATAACACCGTTAGCTACCTCATTAGGAAATTCAGTGTAACTGGTAATGTTGCCTACAGACCACGGTCAGGTCCCCCACGAACCGCGACAGATGAGGAGACATCCACAATGGTGCTTGCTGCGAGTGTGAAAAGTCCGAAGCGCAGCACAAGACAACTATTAGCGATAGCAGGCGTACCACGTGCTTCCGTAATGAGGATTCTCCATACGAACAAGTGGCATCCCTTTAAGCTGCAGCTTGTCCACAACCTTTCAGAGGATGATCCAGACCGGCGCATGGAATTCGCCAATTGGGTTTTGTCACAATATGACTGAGATCCACATTTCCCAGCCAGCGTTCTTTTCACAGACGAGGCAAACTTTTATTTGGATGGGGAAGTGAATCGTCAGAACATTCGATATTGGTCAGATGCAAACCCACATGCGATCAATCCGTGCAAGAGAGTTACCCTTGCTCATATCATGGTGTGGTGTGGCATATGGAACATGTCAATCATAGGACCCTTATTCATTCATGGTACCCTAAATGGTGTCCGATATCTGGACATGTTACAGGAGTTGTTGTTTCCGTTGCTTCTCCTCCCTGATGCCACCTTGCCGCGATATTTTCAGCAAGATGGTGCCCCACCACCTATGCGCTGCCTGTGCGGGAATGCTTGGATCTGCATTTTCCGGACGTTGAATCGGTCGCGGTGGCCCTGTGGAGTGGCCAGCCCGGTTGCCGGACCTCACTCCCTTGGATTTTTTATGGAGACACTTAAAACAACTAGTGTATCAGGAGAAGATTTGGGATGTCGCACACCTACAAGGACGTATTCAGGACGCCTGTGATAGCATCAGCCTCGCTGTGTTGTTACGGGTTTAGGAGGACTGGATTAAGAGACTCCGGTTGTGTGTTGCAATGGACTGGCAACATGTGGAGCACATCCTGTAAGTGAAACTTTGGGGCGTCACAACTTTGGAACGGGACATAATAACGCATTTCTGCTTGCGGGACTGCATTCTCCTGCAAAAACAGTGTTAATTGATGTGTCCTATTTTTTAAAAAATAACCTGGATTCAAGATGGCGGCCATCAAGATAGCCACCATTCATCAAGCATGCACCAATCGGTAGCTGCTTTATCCAAGTCCGCACAGCAAACACCGTACTATGTGAGAAGTAACAGAACAGCTTGTGTGTGCAGCAAACTGAGCAGACGGTGATAGTGTAAAATGGGCTACTTCAATGATTTGCAAAAAGGGCAAATTGTTGGAGCTCGGTTAAGATACGACAGTGACAATAGTGGCAAAACTGTGTTGGGTGTGTCACAAGAGACAGTATGATGACACAAGAGACAAGATGATGACTCAATGACAGGTCCCACCGAGCATTAAAGTAAATTGGCACTCAGAACCGTCGTGCAACTGCAGTGCAAATGAGGGAGGAGCTTAAACGGCACCTCCCACCCCCTGTGTCTTCAATAACGTCGGTTGCGAGATACATGACTTGGACATCTGTGGTCGAACTGCACGGGCAAAATTCCTGATAAGAGACCATAACACTTAAGCACGATACCTATTTTCCCATAAACATACAACACGGGCCACTGATGACTGGAGACGTGTGATATGGTCTGATGAGTCATAGATCATTTTATTTCAAGCCCAGGTGCTATGTTTATGTGTAGCAAAGACCAATGGAAACGTACAGTTCGCTGTACTTCCACCTAACCTTGAAACATGCCCCTGTTCTTTGTATTGCTGTGGGCAGCAATACTCTTATTTTCAGTGGGTCCTGTGCTGATGCTTACCAGTCGCGTGATTGCCCGTAATTATGTGGCTATTTTAAGGGACCATGTTGGTCCTATGGTCTAGATCTAGTTTCCGGGGAATGACGCCATGTTTTAGGGTGATAATCCGTTCACTCACAAGCTCGAGTTGTTGCGGCGTGATTTGTCGAACACCTGGATTAAGTTGAACATCTTTCCTGGCCAACCAAAATCGCAGATCATGAAATGAAATGAAATATTTCAGATTTACATCCCACGGTTATGGTGGTGAGGCTAAAGGAGACAGTGATGATGAGAAATGAATGAAATGGTAGAATGAAGAAAGTGGAAGGAAACGGAAGAACCCCGAGGAAACCCACGCACACGGTGTTTGTCAACATGTTGGTCCGTTTTGGACATATGAATCCATCCTAGATTTCTGCCTTTATCGTCTCTCCCGGAATTGACTGATGCACTGAACGCGGAATAGTGTAAAATTACAGTTAGGCCTACTACCATTCGCGACCTATAAGACTCCATCACAACTGTTCTGGAACTGATAAATCTGGAAAGTTGCATTTTTTTTTAGATGCTTTCACTAAATTGATCAAGATTTGTATATTTGTATGTTTATCTGCTATACAAGTCTACTCCATTGGATTGACACACTTCTAATTCATTATAGGAATAGACTGTAGTATATTTTGAATTAGAATTAGAATTATGTATAAAGTTGCAGCCATATTGTTAGCTTGAGATATTTTAGGTAACTTTAGGTATCAAATATCTTACAGTATCATTTCCTGAAATTGTACATACTAAGTGAAATTGGAAAATTGGAATTCACCACAAAGAAATTGCTGTTTGCTTTCAGTTGGAACGGGCCTTACAGCATCGAGGATACATGACATGTTCTCGTGGAGATCAACATGGGATTAAGCGAAGATTCCTATTGTATTATTCCAATAGGATGTATACATTTTAGTTAATAATGTAAAATATACTACCGAAAAATATGAAAATAGAAAAACATAAAATCTACTTATATTGATTGGTTACTCCTCCTCCTTCTCCGAATCAAAACCCAAAATGACGCTACTGGATGGGAAAGATGATTAGTCAGGACATATTTTAAAAGTAAAATAAAATTTCCACGTGATTGACGTTATTGTAACGCTAGAAGAGACTTCAAAGGATTTCCTGTTTCCTGTTTCCTGAAATTAGAAGATGATAGCCCGACATTAATACGCAAATTAAAACTAAAGTGATTCCGAGACAAACACTTGCTTTTGCAATCTATGTCTATGAATGGCATTTTGATTCATTGCTTGTGTTTTATGCAAGGGTACCGAAGGAACAAAAAGTTTCTGATATAAAGTACTATATCATTGAAGTTTTAGGGGGACGGAAGAAAACTATTTTAAATAAATTAGAAACTTTTAAAAATATATGTATAAAATTTATAATTTACACAAGAGAGAGTAAAAATATATTTAAGGTTGTACGCAGGTTGAAGTGTTTACGCGGTGTTTGTAGGTAAGAACCATTCAGTAAGTTTAAAAGCCGATAGCAGTGTTTTTGAACATTCATAGTTTATGATTCAATGTTTTCGATTCATTACTCCGATTACGAGTTCTTTAAAATCTTTATATTTACGTTAATCTTTACGTCCCACGATTATGCCGGCTAAGCTAAGGGAGATGATGAGAAATGAATGAAATGGTGGAATGAAGAAAGTGGGAGGAAACGGGAGAAAACCCACGCACACGGCGTTTGTAAACCACAAAGCTCACTTGGTGGGAACTGGGAACGAACCAAGGACCCCATGTACCAGAGGTGAATGCTCTACCATTGAGCCGCCGCCACCCCACGAGTGATTTAATTACTTAATGAAACATCTTACTTAATTACTTAATGATAAATCACTTAAATCGGAGCTGTGAACTGGAACAACATAATCCAAAGCCCAGTGCTTTCCAATTGGTTCAGAGTTGTGGACCCTTTTTTTATTTTTTAACGCAAGGTACGAACTCTACATCTTTGAATTTTGATATCTGTGCAGTAGTAATTTTTGAGAGGTACGTAGCAATATTATCAACAATTAAATTATAAACCTTTATTTATGTTACAAGCTGAACTACCAGTTCTTCGCACGGAGAGGATAAGGTTATGCAATATATCATATTTCGAGAGAAAGAAACCAGTGAAATGTGTAAATAATGAAGATCAAAGCTGTGGGTGTTACAACTACGGGCGTCTCTGGCGGGGGGACAGGGGGAAGTGCCCCCAACATTTTGTTGCGGAGATGAAATTGACCAATGCTGATCTATATGGAAGAAGTACAGAGGCAGAACAAATGAATTTATAGATGTTGTTAAATATTAGGTCGGTGTGATTGAAATGTCCATTTGGCGTGTGCCACTTTAAGGGAAATATATATGTATTAGGGTGGTCCAAAAAACTCATTTTTGTGCTACAACCTGGGGCACCCCCTAAATTTTTTACATTCATACATAGCAACTTTAGGGTAAAATTTTGGATTTCTAAACCAAAGGGAAGATGGTGCTCAACGACCCCATAAAAGATCACATTTTCCCCATTATTTTGTTTTGTTATATATAGCATTTTTAAAGCATATCATAAACGTGAGACATTCCTTATTTATTCTATTACAAGGTATACACATATAATTAGTGAGATGTAGCTAAGGTTGCTGCTTTTTACTCAAGTGTTCAATATTTAAGTATAGGCTTTATTATTAGTAATTATTAAATGAGTTATAGTAAGTTTAATTGAGTTCGGGACAAAACTGTAAATTACGATTCAACCTAGTTTTCGAAGTGATTTTAATGGTGTTTCGTTCTGAACTTGTCACAAAATGACATCAACTCGCTTGAGTAACGAAGTTTTCCTGTTTGGTGTCCGTGACTTACTGCCGCTATTAAGGTTGAAACAGCTCCCAACTACGAAGCGTTTCTTACCACGGTTTCATTATCACCTAAAGGTATCACACAATAATTCGGTGCGAAATGCGAGCCAAGTGACAACCGAGGAATTGATGATGTTGTGGTCTAAGGCTGCAATTCCTTCAACTCTGAGGAAACATATAGGTAAAAATAGAAAAAAATCAGTTGCAATTGGTTGATGCTGAAAAAACAAGGAGCGCAGTTGGAAGTTGGAGTTTGTAAAGTTATT
Organism: Thermobia domestica; assembly: GCF_964235325.1. NCBI lineage: Eukaryota > Metazoa > Arthropoda > Insecta > Zygentoma > Lepismatidae > Thermobia > Thermobia domestica. Next base: position 161,646,960 of record NC_137465.1, read on the forward strand.
GTAACCGCACACGCTGATGCCTTGACGGTTATGAAAATAAAGTAAGCTTGTGATTTTCTCCTAGATCAAAGGGGGAATCGTAAGATGTTTTTGGCTGCAGTAGACAAGGAGTAGTATAAAAGCAGTAGAGACCTCTTCAGCGACGAAACAAAGAAGAAGAACGCAAAGAGCAATTGCTTTAACATCATCAGCAGCAGAAGTTTCCAATGTTTGCTTTACAGATAAAGAAGAAAACTCCGAAAATTCTTCCAGTTCGGATGAGGAATTTGAACCAGCTGGATGTCTAAGCCGGAAACGACAGAAACGGGCGGAAAAGGTCACAACACCTGGATTGAAACAAAACATTTGATCGCCAAGAGTCCGGTTAATGGTCCTGATAGCAACAGCTCTCGGTTGCGACAATATATCCCTTCCACTTTCACGAAGCACAGTCCGCAGGGAGCGAGAGAAATTCAGAGATCTGAAGAGAGAATTTTCTCCGGAATATCCTCTCGTGATCCACTGGAATGGGAAAATTCTACCTGAAAAGTAGACCGTCTGACAATACTTGTTTCTGGCGATGGTCACGAGAAGCTTCTTGGTGTGCCAAAATTGTATGAATCAAGACAATATCGTTCATGACCTTATCACACATTGGAACTTAATCGACAGAACCATGAGTTTCAACACCATCCCTGTGAACACAGGTCATATCAATGGGGTGTGCGTTCTTCTTGAACACAGGATTAGCCGAGAGTTTCTGTGGTGAGCTTGTCGTCACCAGGTGAAGGAATTGATTTTGGAAAATCTTCACCCTATGGTATGGTTGCTTGAGTTCACCTGATATTCCTATCTTCAAGAGATTGAAGACGGTTTGGGACCGGGTTCAGAGAGACAATTTTCGGCCATTGGAAATCAAGAGGGAAAGTGAAATTTTCATGGTCTCAACTGTAGACTTCCTGAAGAAAACTATCGAAAGAAAATTTGCAACCATCAAGAACTCATCGAGCTGACGATGCTTGTTCTAGGATCTTCCTCTAACAAGATTCATTGAAGAGCTCCAGGGCCAGTTCGCCACGCTCGGTGGATGGAGAAGTTAATCTACGTAATGAAAATCTTTCTTTTTCAAGATCAACGTGATGTGTTCAAGCTGCCGAAGGAGGAGGAAACTCTAAAAGGAGGAAACCCAATTTTCGTGCTGTTCGGAGCCCTTCTCTACACCAAGGTATGGATACAAGCTCCACTAGCAGCTGAAGCTCTTGGTGGAGATACGAACTTCTAGATCCAGTTACAGAAATAGCAAGATATCAATTATGAGATCAGCATCGCCACAAGAAAAGTCCTCGAACGTCATTTATGTTACCTTTCCTATGAATTGGTAGGTCTTACCTTGTTCTCAGACAAAGTTACGGCAAAAGAGAAAAACAAAATTGTCCAAGGAACAACACCTGAGTTCAGAGAGAGGAACGTGAGAGATGATGCAATCTTACTTAAAGAAGGAGTAAGTCTCGGAGATTTTGCAACCGTCGAACGGCAAAGCTTCTCTCCAGTTCACAGATTGGAGATGAATTTCTTAACCTTCCGCCAGGTGAATGGAAGAAGAACCATGGATATCTGGAAGGCAGGGAGCGAGTGAAACAACTTCAAGTCGTGAATGACACCGCAAAAAGAGGGATCAAGCTTCTCGTGGAGTTTAATAATCTCTTAACAAACGACGAAGGAGATAAACAGTTACTCCTGCAAGTTGTTAAGGTAAATCGGAAAGCAGTTTAGACACAGACAACTAAAAATTCTACCACAGATGCCTTGCAATTGTAAATTGGACACTGTGGATCTGTTAAGCATTCACTGTTTTATCAGGGTAAGATAGAGATAAAATATTTGTTTCAGTTTTCTTTGTCGTTTATTACTTTGCGCACTTATTTTTATTTTGCACTTTTGAGTTAATTCTAACGACCTTGTCTTTCTGTACCGTAACCCACCATGGAGGACGTCACTTGTGTTTGCTATCTAAATATAGTATGTAAATTGTACAAATGTAATTCTTTGTACAATGTACATGCTTCTCTAATTTATGTCGCTTCTAAATACAAAGATATAGCGTGTAAAAAGTTAACTTTTTTACAATTAAAATTTATATATTCCTATAAAGATACAGTAAAACCTCGATTATCCTACAGTTTCAAGGCTATTTCTCAGCTTCTATTCAACCGATATGTTTTACATTTTAAGGAACAAACCTAGATAGTAATAGAAGCTTGCCCTCCAAATTTCGTGCAAATCGGTTGAATGAGCACTGAGAAATAGCCCGAAAACTATCAGATAGTCGAGGTCCTACTGTATTTCTAAGGAAAAAGGTGGTTGAGCACCATCTTCCAGTGGGACTTGGAAGCTGAAATTCTACCAAAATAATACTAACATTGGAAGTAAAAAAATTAGAGGGTGCCGCTGTATCCTGCACAAATTTCGTTTTTGGCCATATGTTTCTGGACCACCCTAATATGTATGTATTTAAAAATCTACATATCTTGGTTAGTCAAAATAGCATTGACTTCAGTCACACACTTTTGTCATTGCTTAACCAGCGACGTCTGAATTTCATGACAAACGGAGATCAGAGAAGGGAAAGTGTATAGAAAGATGATCTGCAAATTTAAAAAGGAAATCTACAAAGACAGAGGAATATACAATAGAAGTAAAGGTTACAAAAGGAGTTAAAAAGGATAGAGAAATTTTAATAATGTATGATATATGAAGGTAAATTTCATGGAAATAGAAGGTTGCAAAGGAAAACTTCTATGACAATATAGAAACTAAAGATAGAAATGAACTTTTAATAAGAGAATTGTAGCTTGAGAAAGATGGAAAGAATACGTTGTAGAACCGGATGATAACAAGAATTTAACTTTATATCTTAGGTATTAAAATGGAAAACAAAGTAAATGATGATGGCAAAGGAATTGGGATAATAGGAGACACAATCAAAAATATATAGCGGAATTAAGGACGAAAAGGCAGCGAATACACACCACTTCACTAAGAATTAGTGCTCTTAACGGGTCGGGTCGAGTTGAAGACCGACCCGACCAGACCCGTGACCCGAATTGACCTACCCGACCCGATGACCCGACCCGACCCGTGATCCGATCCGATTGACCTGACCCGACAACCCGACCCGAATAACGACAACCCGACCCGAGCTGACCCGATTGACCTGACCCGAATAACCCGACAACCCGACCCGAGCTGACCCGATTGACCTGACCCGACAACCCGACCCGAGTAGCCTGACCCGACAACCTGACCCGAGTTGACCCTACTGACCCGACCCGACCCGAGTCGGGTCGGGTCGGGTTGAGAGCACTATGGTCACGACACTGGGTGAACGCCAAAATGCACTCCCATTGGGAATTAAACCCGGACCACGTATACCGAAGTCTTACACGTTAACCACTAGCTAGATCAAGCGGGGGATTTGTATATGCATCTCAATGAATATTTGGCACTTTTGAGGTTTGGTTATTTCTTTTTATAACTGATACCAGTGTCCGACGTGGGAGAAATTTATTTTTTTCTTGCTTTAGTTCTATGTGACGAAATTTTTATTCAAGGCCAGTGGTCTCACCTGCTCGGACGGCAGGGGATCTTCTCGGAAGGCAGTAGCAAGAGTCTCTTGGCGGAGACAAAAGGAAATCGTTTAACTACAATGATAAGGGTTAAGGAAACGGGAGAACACCTGTGATTTTTTCCAACCCTTCAACTTTCATTCCAAAATAGGTTCTTATGATTCCGGGACCCGCGCCACTTTGATTTTTCTTTATTTATTAATTCGGTACTTCGAATATTTATTAATTTCATTCGTGGTCTACAGAAATTTATTGTGTTGGATATTAATTAGAGTCAGCTGCATATTGTTTTTAAGTTATTTTTCAAAATTTATCCTTCACAACATGTTATCCTTCAGCTCCCACACATTGTTGATCTGGAATGTCCTCAGTTTGAGGTATTGCACATTACAGTAATCAAATGAAGAGTGTCATCGTAAGACTTGTTTCAGAGAGACAAAGTTTTGTATGAGGACTATAGAACTACACTGCTGCAAATGCGCTTAAGAACATTGGCTCAAAATTGTATCCAAGAAGAGAGTGATTGTAGATGGTACTGTTCACAACATGGCATCAATGAAACATCCTGAACATGTTATACAGACTGTTGAAAAACGTACAACATTCACCTTAATAACACATGTAACTACCCTGAGCAGCCACACAAGGATCGGCTCAGATGAATAGCAGGTCGTACAGTTGTTGTATGTATATCTAGGAAATGGTCATTGTGAGCTCGACTGGTGGCCAGGTGCCATCCCATAATGTCCAACAGTGTCCGATAAGACTTAGGTCCGGAAATCTAGCAGGGAAGGAGTGTTCCGTGTAGAGGGTGATGGGTTCACTTGGCAGTAGAGGGACGCACATTGTGCTAATGAAGATAATTGTCCATATAAGCTTTGAGGATAGCATTGGCAATACTACGAGGGTAGAACATACTAGTGATATTCCCCTTAACAGAGGCAGATATGTAGCTTATTTATCGCCCCCTCTCTTATTAACTACCAGAAAATCTAGTGTGGGTCGTATATGACAAATGGATACACGTTGAATTTTTCCGTTCACCTGCAAGTTTACATACAAGCACAGATCCATCACTGTCTTCAGAACAAAAACTACTGTCATCACTGAACATAATAATATTTCATTTGCTTGCCACTGCAGTCTTTCCCGATATGTATCACAGAACATATATAATTACAGCAAGTAATTTGATTAGAGGTGCCGTACCGTACTAAAGAAGTTAAGAATAAAAGATCAAAGATTCAAAAAACTTGCATATGAAGCAAGTATTTAAAGTTGGAATATTGCAAATGATATGGGATTACAAAATTGGAAGAGGTATTTGTGTGCAGGTAAAAATTTCATCTCCCAGTAACATCATTTACTAGTACTATCTAGAAGAGTATCGAATAAGAGTTTGATTGGGAAACATTAATTATAGGAGTTAGGACTAATGATGAAATGGTCGTTACCGCAGAATCTGAATCGAAAATTAACATGATGCCAGGCTCTGATCAACATAAGGGAAGGCTCTGAAAATAATATGAGATGAAAATAAATATGAAAAAGATTAAAGCAGTAATGGCTAGATGATTGAGGCTGTGATAGATGTCTCAGCAAGGTAGTATATTAGGTGCCCATTACAATACCTACATAGTACTATTAACGTAGTTATAAAATGTAAATTTTAAATAGAAACGGCGGCGGAAAAAGTAAAAAATCCTTAAAAAGATTGTGATAGCATACTGTGTGAGATTGAATGAAGAACTACAGAAAGGATTGGGATGAAGATTATTGCATTACAAGAAGCAGAAACATTGCATTACGAGAAGACAACACAAAATACTATACTGGAGTTCTGGAATTTGTACTTGAGGTGAACGTAAAATTTGGAACAATGAACCAATGAGGTTCATTGGGAATAATGAGTAAAAGAAATAAATGAAGTAATTATTAGAAGATAATAAGGTATTGTTGGAGAATAAATATATTCCGAATGACATGTACTGTAGGAGGTGTGATAGAAGAAAACGAAGAAGGTAGAGAAAGAATAAATTAATGGATGGTATTAAGAGTATAATTCCTATGTCAAGACGAAGGAGTTACCTTAAAATTATATTGTATGTAAACTTAAATTTGTAACAGTAATGGAAAAAATTATGGTGAATGAGTGAGTTAAGTGATTTAATCCTATTGCACTAAACCTAAGTGCAAGGATCTAAAATTCACTTTTTTTTTTTTATTCCAAACAATACATCTAGTACATACAGAAAGCGTAGGCTGGTGTGTGTTCCACTTTATTTCCATGCAAATAAGTTTCACTCCCTTAATCTTTGATCTATTTGGACTTCAAAGTCCCTCTTCCAGAAATTTTTAAAAAATAATTCTTTCATTATAATATTTATTAGTCAATGTTAAATATAATCATTAGAAGTTCCATATGCATCTCATAACCTTGGAACTCATCGGAAACAAATGAACAACAAATTCTGGCGGAAACACGTCATGCTTAACCTATCGATTGTATTGGTAAAGGTAGTATGAGAATTCAGTTAGCTCATATTCAAGTAAATTACCATTTACTCATAATTTTGACGTAATTCAGTTGGAGTCTTAGAGTATTCTAGTGATTCTCTTTCCTCCTCCATAATTTTAACTTGCCAGACTCTCCCAAGTTATATACTATATCTTAATCTTTTAAACTCATTTTCGTTATCTTAGGCATCAAAATTTACCATTGGCGGGTGCGAATAGAGAGCATTCAAAGAGAAAGTAGTTGCTTAAATTTTATTATTATTATTTAACTTTTGTTTAGCCACATCGTTAGCGTGCACGACCTCTGTGTGCATGATCCCAGGTTCTATTCTCTCTGGGAGCAGTAAAATTTTCTGGCATTGAGCCAGGATCTTGAGGTAATTGGGGAGCTACCTGGATTAAAAAGTACCGATCTCCGATCCAGAAAGCGAGAAATAATGATACCTGGGAACCGATGCGCTGGCTACTCATCACCCAGTTGAACATGAGCCATCTGACTGGCCATAGTCTGTCATGCTGTAACGTCAGAGAGTTAATTTAGTGCTTCTTAGTATTTTGATACCGTGTAACTAAAGAAAATTGGAAAGAATATAATTTCTTTCTATCTGTCTCACCTGCAATTCTCCTCACCTCTGCGTATTGAAATAAAGTACTCAATTCCATGTCACAAGAGCCCATGAAGTACTCTGGCCAACCAAATGGCTCACATTTCAGCTGCTGACGCCACATAATGCCTAGTGTATGAATCTCTCTCTGTGTGTGCAAGCGAATTTATTTGTCTCGACAATTATTAGTATTCTCCATGATATATTTCTGGCTATGCCACTGATCAGTATTTGCACTAATTATTGCATTTGGGAAGGTCGTAATTATTTTAATGTGTTGGCACGCCTTAAAATTTTCTCCTTTCATATCTATACTATTATATAAAATAGTAAAAGTGACTCACTCATCAACATAAAGAGCATATTACTATATTAGAAATATAAAATTTGGACAGGAAACTCCCTTGCCATAAAAACAAGTGAAGGTCGTAATTATTTTAATGTGTTGGCACGCCTTAAAATTTTCTCCTTTCATATCTATACTATTATATAAAATAGTAAAAGTGACTCACTCATCAACATAAAGAACATATTACTATACTAGAAATATAAAATTTGGACAGGAAACTCCCTTGCCATAAAAACAAGTGAAGGTCGTAATTATTTTAATGTGTTGGCACGCCTTAAAATTTTCTCCTTTCATATCTATACTATTATATAAAATAGTAAAAGTGACTCACTCATCAACATAAAGAACATATTACTATACTAGAAATATAAAATTTGGACAGGAAACTCCCTTGCCATAAAAACAAGTGAAGGTCGTAATTATTTTAATGTGTTGGCACGCCTTAAAATTTTCTCCTTTCATATCTATACTATTATATAAAATAGTAAAAGTGACTCACTCATCAACATAAAGAACATATTACTATACTAGAAATATAAAATTTGGACAGGAAACTCCCTTGCCATAAAAACAAGTGAAGGTCGTAATTATTTTAATGTGTTGGCACGCCTTAAAATTTTCTCCTTTCATATCTATACTATTATATAAAATAGTAAAAGTGACTCACTCATCAACATAAAGAACATATTACTATACTAGAAATATAAAATTTGGACAGGAAACTCCCTTGCCATAAAAACAAGTGAAGGTCGTAATTATTTTAATGTGTTGGCACGCCTTAAAATTTTCTCCTTTCATATCTATACTATTATATAAAATAGTAAAAGTGACTCACTCATCAACATAAAGAACATATTACTATACTAGAAATATAAAATTTGGACAGGAAACTCCCTTGCCATAAAAACAAGTGAAGGTCGTAATTATTTTAATGTGTTGGCACGCCTTAAAATTTTCTCCTTTCATATCTATACTATTATATAAAATAGTAAAAGTGACTCACTCATCAACATAAAGAGCATATTACTATACTAGAAATATAAAATTTGGACAGGAAACTCCCTTGCCATAAAAACAAGTGAAGGTCGTAATTATTTTAATGTGTTGGCACGCCTTAAAATTTTCTCCTTTCATATCTATACTATTATATAAAATAGTAAAAGTGACTCACTCATCAACATAAAGAACATATTACTATACTAGAAATATAAAATTTGGACAGGAAACTCCCTTGCCATAAAAACAAGTGAAGGTCGTAATTATTTAAATGTGTTGGCACGCCTTAAAATTTTCTCCTTTCATATCTATACTATTATATAAAATAGTAAAAGTGACTCACTCATCAACATAAAGAACATATTACTATACTAGAAATATAAAATTTGGACAGGAAACTCCCTTGCCATAAAAACAAGTGATAAAGTTTTTTTTTTTTTTTTTTTTTTTTGTAATATATATCCTAAGGGAAGTTAAAGAGGATTCAAATATTGTTTTCAAGAACAAAGAATCTCATATAAAACTTGGGATATAATCTTCCCATTAGAAATTTGTTTCAGCATTTTCCGAAAAATTCCACTCTTACGATACTAAAGGGGGCAATTTCAAATTCAAATTTCGACTCGTTATTGTGAAATTGCCAAATGTAAGAATTCACTGAAGTTAGAAGTCTAGAATTTTGTATTTAAACCCTTAATTAAAAATAAGAGAATACATGTTTCGACAATTAAGCTTCTAATGGGGAAAGGGAACAACTTCTATGATATTCAAATTTTCGATTTTTTATACAGAAAAACTTTATGTGAGTATTTGTTTAAGATGAAAGGAAACAAGTTTGGAGCATAAACTTCTAATTGAAATAAATCGAAAAATTATTTCAAACTTTTCAAAACTTCAGCTACTAAAGGAAATAATTCCCAGTATTAAAATTTTGGATTCTTTATTCAGAAAATGCTTAATATATTCTGAATATTCGCTTAAGTTTGGAGCGTGAAATTCGATATATAAACACATAATCAAAAATGAGTAAACATATTTTGCAGCGTTTTCGACAATTCCGCTTCTAAAAAGAAGAAAAGGACAATGTTCTGCAATATTGAATTTCTACAATTCCGGTTTTGCAAGTCATTAAATCGTATTCTTCTCGCGTAAGGAATAAGCAATTCTATTTGTTATATTATAAGAATTCATCATTTCACTATAGTAAAGATGTTTAAATAAACACCTAACAATCGAACTCCATTTGGGGGGCCATAAACCAAGTCTAAACACACTTATAGGTGAAGATAACCAAGTTTAGACCAGGAGTTTACTTCCTGTCACGTGTACATGAATTTTAGCGCGGAAGATTCAGATTTGATTCCCATTGAGAAGTTGAAAGTGTAAGATACTGAAGTTCACTGCATCCTTTATGCGATGGAGCAAATTGACTTGTGCTTCAATATGAAGGTTAGAATTCCTTCTTAAATAGTAGTTACACATCTCAAATAGCCTCGCTTGCTGCTGAAAAGGGACATTTATACATTTCAACAAGCTAATCATAAACCTAAATTCAACGTTGGGATCAGTGCAATTGCATTTTCAGTAGACATAAAAGTTCTAACAGTAATGCAGGACAAAAGAAAAAAATCCATTTACTTTGTATCTTTAAGTCCTCTTACTTTCAAAGTATTCAAGGAAAAGACGTATGATACATATCTTAAGACCTTGGTTGTTTTTTTTTTTAACGATGTATTAAACCTTAACGGCGACAGTGATCACTCTCGAAGCAGGCGAGCCATTCATACTTCGGCAATAAAGCATGTAACTAGCGCATGCCAATGTGATCATAAAAAGTCGTCAACACTATATTTAGTGGTAATTTAAAGTATATATATAAGAAAGTAATTTTAAAACCTACCTTAATGTGAGATTAAATTGTTATCATCGCCTTAGCATAATCCGTCTACCACTGACACAACACCAAAACGTGACTATCGACTTGAAGTTAATGATAAGTGCTAATTAATAGGCTTCATAGTGACTATAGGTATTTGTTGCAGCATAGTGCAATGTAATGAAGTAGACCTATCTCTTTTTCCTTGTGCCAAGTCCGTTAAGTTTCTATTAAACACGGGAAAAACCGTGTATTGACTGAATTGGCGCAGATGTCATGAATTTATTTTCAAATCAAAGGGCCACAATAAAATGTGTAATTATTTCCTCATGCCTGAAGGATTAGCATTATTGCCTTCAGAAAATGAAGATTTCTTTATATGTTTGTTTTAATTGAGTGTTTACATTTAATCACTCAATAAATTTATATAGTAATAATAAATACAAGAATAATATACAAATTGCAATTAAAGAACATATTTTTTTAAAATACCATATATAAAAACAAGAAGAAAATATACAAGGAAAATAACTTAGGTGGTGCTATTTACTGGTAATCTGCCTTAAGAAAATATTTTAATTCCCTTTCAACATAGAGAAATGGTTGGTGTCCCTTTGGTTTTATAGCAGGGATACAGTGGCGTAGCAGCTGCCCCCGCAACCCCCGCAGTGCGGGGGGGCCCCGACGTATAGGGGGCCCCGAAGACTTGCGATGAATAAAGATTTAAAGAAGTAGAACTTCAATCTTACTTCTATCGGCTTTACAACTAGGGCCCCTTCTCTATACTTTGCGGGGGGCCCGCAAAAGTGTGCTACGCCACTGCAGGGATAGAATACCATGGCCGTATGATTCCTACAGCAAAAGTATTTGAATAAAAATTTGTTTTATGCCGTGGAATTATTAAACTAAGAACTGACAAAAACGTGTCTGCATTGAGTGAGAAATTCGTAAGAATTCAAGTCAACGATTCAAGTACTCAGGTTGATCCTCCTTCAGAATTTTGTGTAATGCAATTAAACTCTGGTAACATGGAAATACGTAGGGTAAGAACAAATTGCCAGATTAAGCCACAGTAATTCTTCCTTTAATGATTAACGTGATCGTATGTCTACAGATTAAATATAAATCTATGAAGTTGTTTTGTATTCTTTGTAATCGAATCCCAATAACTTTAGTCAAATCTTGGTACACAGTACCGAAATAACAAAGTTGGGATAAGACTAGTGCTGGATAAAGGAGCTTTTGTTTACCAAGAACTCCTTTAAATCGTATTTACTCTTTCAGTCTATGTGTCCGTTTGGAAGAGGAAAAATCTCGAGAACCACTTCATCAATCAACATCAACTCTAGCCACGATATAGAGAGTTTAAAGTTAGGATTCGAGTTCGTTGTAGAAGGTATCTATCTACCGGAAGTGGTAGAAATCAACCATTTCCAGTTTTAACATCGATCACTATAGAGCAAAACCGGTTAATATGTAGCGGGAAGCAGTCTCTTTCAATCAGTTAGTTGTCCAAGAATATTTTACTCTCTATTGTAACTGCCTTGTAAAAACCGGAAATGGCAGAAATCCAGTACAGTTTCCGGTTTCAATATTGATCTACGTAGAGCAAAAACATAAATATGGAGAGAAGTTATCTTTCCGGAATTGATTTACCGTTCTAGGAACAAGTAACATATTCTCTCTTAACCCTGTACTCAAACCAGAAGTGATCAATCATACGATCACGTGGTCAATCGCTTCCGGTTTTAACGTTGATCTCTATAAAGTAAAAACAGGGACACGTTTATTTCCTACTTGAGGAAATACAGCCTTACCTTAACCCTACCCAATTCTCGTAAATTGATTAGATAGAATCCTTGTTTTGTGGTACTGCCTCTGACAGGCTGTCCTAAGAGTAGGCGATAGGCCAGGTTCCTGAACGAGTGCTGAAGGAATCTTTGGAAATTAAGGGCTCACTGGAAGGCGTATAAATAAATGCAAAGAAGGTGAGTCTGCAGGCCCCAAGATTTAGAGTGACTTTAGTTAAATTAAGATTTCTTTAAAGGTTCAATTGAATGCCGCTATCAGGGACGTTGGAGTACAGCAATGCTGGCAGATTATCGTTGGACGTTGGTACGTAAGATTCACGAACTACTCACATAAGGAAGTCTAGTTTTAGGAGTTTCCAAGTGAAAAGCTAGAGACAAAAATGAGGTAAGTTATTTATCAATCACCTTAATAATTTTGAATATCGATGTTCAGATTGGTTATTAAGCAAAATAATGTTCCTTTGTTAGAAATATATATTCATAATGTTACTCCATATTAGGAGCGTTGCTGTATAAATAGCAAAATTTACGCAATCATGTTTTCCGATTTGTGAAAAACCCTCACGTGATGCGGAAAAACTGATTTCGTTTTAACTTAACAACCTCAAATTATTTCAAATCAGGTGTCAAATCAAAACCAGCTTTCAAAAAGTTTCATTTTGTCGAGCAGTGTATCAGAAATATTCATCTATATCCATATTTGTTTATGGTTAATTTTATTTATGTTTTCTTCCTTACGAAATCAGAGCTCTCGTTTACTTAGAGTATAGCAAATAATGTCAAACACACATTTTTACTATTTGTCATATTTGAAGCATGGTATGTTTTCGATTTATGCGATAGCGTTCACAAATTAAACTTTACACACTGCACATCTTGTTTTTACTTTCGTAGATTGTCTTTTCGTTTCGACTGCGTTTTCCAAACAGACTGGAAAGCATAATATAACATCAAAAAATATTCTTGTTAGCTGTAATGTATAAATGTCACACAATGATAATACATTAAAATAATCGAAACTATAATGAATTTGCGGATAAACGAAATTCATGCAAAACAAAGATGAGAGTCAAATCACCCCGCACGACATGATAGTTTTTTCATAAAGTTTCAGTAGATATAATAAAACTGGAAACTAACCAAGTTGAAGGTAATGTTGATGCAAATAATGTAAAATATTCAGAGATTTTACAAAATACTGTAACCTGTGAAATAAAATGGATGTTTGAGCAAAATTAAAATTTTCCTTGGTATGTCTAAGGTTAAATAAGATCTCTTTGTGACTTTTTCGTGATATCAATCGCTCTGTAGATACTAAACTTCATCTTCTACCCGATTTTTCATTCGTTGCAGAGGCATGGATATTTTTCTATTTTGTTGCTGTTTGCTACACTGACATTTTTCGAACAAACTAGAGCACTTGTAGAACGACTGAGTACTCAACCAACCTTACCTTGTGCGTTGTTAGTTGTTAGTTGAAGGATGTAAAAAAATTGGAAGTGTGAATGCACTTTTGCTCGTGGTAATACATGTCTAGTTGCTGTATATTTACGCAAATAGTGAAAGAATTGTAATTTTAACAATTACTTCTAATGGACCCACTGGGTTTCATTTACACTAAGTCGGGTATTGTCAAGTTGCCCAGCGCAAATCTTCTGCAGGACAATAGGAAGGAAGTTAGTGAAAGAATTATAATTTTTGAACTATTATATTAAGTAGTCTGTCTAAACTTGACCTGCACAGTAAATATATCACACGCATATAAAATCCACTGCGGTGGTGCCGCATTGTGTCAAAAAAGTTTTGGGGCATTAATTAATTTTTCATCAAACAAGGATCATCAATCACCATTAAGATAAAATGTAGCATTATCCAATATGCCCTTTCGCAATAAACTGCAAATAGAATAAATAATACACATCGGAGATGAAAATTCATTTTATTCATGGGAAGAGAGCACGATGAAAACAAGATTTAATGTATTCAACAATGGATGCTCTGTACATTGTGCTCGCTGGGCACAAGTTCTGCAGATTTTGCTCTGGAAAAGGAAACAATTTGAACTTAACGTTAAGAGCCTGACTTACCAAAAATAATACAAAATTTGCAATTTTTCTTTTGCTTGTTTATTCATAAGTGAAAAGAGATAATGAAATGCAAATTACCACAATCATAGATAATGGGTTATTCTACAAGAGAAAATATGAACCTGAAGAGTTTTCGGTGTTGCCATCCATAGAAATTACAGTTTAGCCAGAATAACAACGCCTCTAAAATCTAAATTAAGGGCGCGACTAGAGGAACGATTTCAACTGGATTTGGTTACGTATCATGTTGTTTTGGTTTCCTTTGAACTACTTTTTATATAACGTTATTATTTAGTTTTAATAACTGTATGTTAAAACTATTTTGTTTATTACAAACTAAATAAAACTATTATTTAAAAAGCAGTAGGAAACCAAAACAACATGATACGTAACCAAACGCAGTTAAGATAGTTCCTCTAGTCGTGCTCTTAACTTTGGTTTTAGGGACGTTGTTATTCTGGCAAAACTCTAATTTCTATGGATGGCAACACTGAAAATTCTTCAGGTTCATATTTTCTGTTGTAGAATAACATTATACGTTACGTTTTATTCTTTTCTTTCATATTGTTCGCAGATACTTAAAATTAACAGCTGTATGCATTATTAACACACCTGATAATCATGTTCAAATTAAACAGCAAGGGCAATCCTGGATAATTAAATAAGAATTAAATAACCATATTTTAAAAGATCTACTACACACATAAATCTGGGATCTTTTTCATGACAAAACATATGTTAGCAGCATTTATATTATGGTGATATCCTGTGATGCTCACATTTCACATTTTAGTGCGACGTAAAAGTTAATTCCAAAATTTCTACGTAAATGTTTAGTACTTGTAAAATACCACTTAGTGGAGTAGTTTGTGTTGTTGATATTCAACACTAAAAGAAAAACTCATCAATTCCATTATGATTTTATTGTTTTATAAAAGAAAATAAGCAAGAACGAAGAACATCTCACAAATATTGGTTAGTTTACCAAATAGTAGGTATTTTGTGTTCTCTAGAAAATTACCTTTAAAAAATTATATTTTTCCATTTCTGAAAACTTTTGATTTTAAAAAATGTGGATAAAACTGATAAGTATCTAAGGTTCAAATACGTAAGTCTTAAGTTGTTACAAGGACGCAAATGTCAGATTGAATACACAAATAAATTCGATGTGAGAAAGCTTATTATGTCGCAAACTTTTACAATAATACATACAATCAATAGACCTACTCTTGGTGCATTGGTATATATACAAACACGTTTGATATCGACACCAAAACGGCCTCGTGGCGCTATGACTAGCATACGACCCGCGTTCAATTCCCGTGTTAGCTTATCTGATTTGGATTCCACGTTAAGTTGTAGTCCCCACACCTCACATAACATCGGTGCTGAAAGGGACGTTCAAACCAAACAAATCAATCTCCATACGGAACATCCGGGTAAACGAAATTTCAAGTTGAATTACATATTATACTATATACTATAGACGTATAGTGAGTTTTATTAAGATTTTTTAGACACTCAACTTCATATGATAATAGTTTAATTAATAATAAGAACTTAAATCTTTATTATTATGGATATAGCTTATATAATGACCCTTGCTATTTTTATGCAATATATTAAAGCTTGATTTTAAAATGTTAACTATTATGTTACGGCATTTTCTCTACCTCTTCACGGTAATAAGTTCTGTTATTGGTTCCAAGACAGACATTTATTATTATTATTTTTATTATTATTATTATTATTATTATTATTATTATTATTATTATTATTATTATTATTATTATTATTATTATTATTATTATTATTTTGAGTGAATAACTTATTATACCTTGAATTTGCGATATATTGAAGACGAGACAATACATTTCATGAGCCGTCTTGTGTCTCGTCTTGAATTCTTGAAGTGCATGTGCCATCTTGCTTCGGACACGAGACCCCATTTCGTACATTTCCCTAGAAACAAACGCAGTTTCCATCTAAGAATATCATTAGAATGAGGAAAAAAAAAGATTTATTTCCAAAGGAAGGAATTCATCTAGAAGCCTATGAACATCTTCAATTCGTCAGAAAAAGTTAAACATTGCTTTCTATGATTCCTTAAAGGTATTGAATATCTGTCCAGTGTTAACAATGCAATTTCAAATTAATGCATAAGTTTGTAATAAACGTCTTTTATATTTCTTATATTTACTTTTTATGCAGCATAAACAACATAATTTCTCATCTACATTTGTCACAAAAAAAAATGTGGCAAAATGGTATCGAATGTTGTGCGCTCGTGGTGAATTTTGTATACCATAAGCGCACATTTTCACATCTTTGTGCGCTAGTGGATTGTGCAAAATTTTACAATGTGGAAAGAAACCCATTTGTTTGTAAAAAGGAACTGAAAACCGCTGAATCATATTGTAAACACTGTCTACATACGAAATATAATAGGCATTAGCACAGTATATTAAGGAAATAATCCTTATTATAAATCTTGCAAGATAAAAATGTAATCTCCTTGGAACATCATTCTAGAACATTTCCTTTATTTTCATTTTTTTCCTTCTTAGTATCAAATGCAAGTCTTAAATGAAACCATTAAATTCTTGATGTTAATAAAGATAAGTTATTTTGTTGTTTACTGCTTACATAAGAAATTTAGTTCTGCGATTCCTTGAATGATTTTTTTTCTTTTTTTGGTTTTAAACAGTATTGAAATTCCACTGAACGCTGAAATTTTGTACCATGCAAATATCAACAGGGGGACATTGTTTGGCATACTTTGTAATACCACAAGGTTAACAATGTTGCCATCCCAACATAAAACTGATTTTTTTTCAAATAACACTGCTTCAGGTTATTGCATATTTCAAATATACACATAAAACGAAAACACACACAAAAAACATTTTCATGCAGTGTTGCAAATAAATGATGCTACAGTATCACAAATATTGAAAAACAAACAAATTTTGGAGTGTTCTACAACAGCAATAAGGAAAGTGAGATAAATGGTGTAATACACATCTGGAATTATTCGGGAGGTACGAAAAAATGGCAAAATTTGATATATTGCTTAAAATGGCTTATTTATGGGGACTTCCTATTTGATTTACTTTGCTTCCATAACGTTACAAATGGGCTGCGGTTGCAAAGTGATAGAGCGTTCATATCTAGTGCATGGTGTCCTTGGTTCGATGCCAGTCTGCATCAAGTGAGCTTTGTAGTGAACAAACACCATGTGTGGGTTTTCTCTGGGTTCTCCTGTTTCCTCCCACTTTCTTAATTCCACCATTTCATTCATTCTTATAATCACCGTCTCCTTTAGCTTAGCCGGCATAACCGTGGGGCGTAAATCTTAAAGATATAACGTTAAAACTATATTTTTTAGTAAGTGTAATTACAAGAAGTTTTCGAAATTACATAATTCTAAACAGTGTTGTGACCTTCAACAGTTTTAACCATAGCCAGAACGGTTTGAGATATCAAATTGCTATAAACGGCGTAGTGATTTTCATATCTATTGAAAGCTATCTATGCAGAGGATGAGGTACTTATCGAAGCAGTTTCTTGGAAATAAAAGTGGTTGAAAAAATACAAATTTTGAACCCCTTGTAACTTTGTTCATGTTAATTTGAACTCCATCATCTCATGACCATAGTACCAGACACTAAAGTACTTTGAAAGTCTATTACCCCATATGTACCATTTACATTATTACTGCCATAGAGGACATAAAATTAGGATGTTTGTGATATTGCAGTGTCCTTAGTTTTTATTTAACAGTAGATTAGAAATATGTAGTAATTTGACGTAATGCCATTTGAAAAAATAAAACCTTAAATTACATTGGCAACACAGTTAACCTTGTGTTGTCACAATGTATGTCAATGTCCCAATGCTGATATTTGCACGGTACAGAACTTCTACGTTTTCTGTCCATTTAAAAGTTATACAGGGTGGTTCGGAAGTGGGCGTATCCCCTCCCCCTTTAGTTTCAACAGTATAGTGTTAGTTATGGTAGAATGTCTGTACACAGTTACCTTAAAGTCTTAAGAATCTTAAGAGTCATAAACATCGGTATGATCACCATCCATGTCGTAACACAGCTGAATTCTGCGTCAAGTTCTAGCAGATGTTTTGCGGAGATACTCTGGAGTCACGAGGGTGAAGGCGTGTTCCACAGCTGCTCTTAATTCCTGCGTTGTGTGATATCGAGTGTTTCTTACTTGTTGCTTTATGAAACCCCAGAGAGCATTGTCTGGTGTCGTCAGATCGGGACTTCTTGGGGATTAGGCAAAGAGAATTGGTGAAGATGCACAACCTCTTCCAATCCAACGTCTGATTCAGGTAATAACAGTTACCAAGGAGAAAACAGCAGAAAACAAATGAACATGGATAGCAATGTTGCCAGAGAATACCAAACAATGTTACCAAACAAATATGGGTAAAACCTAAAACTGCCAGGAAACACCAATTAGTGGAACGTCCACTTCCGGACCACCCTATCTATCTATCTATCTATATCTATATCTATATCTATCTATCTATCTATCTATCTATCTATCTATCTATCTATCTATATCTATCTATCTATCTATCTATCTATATATATATATATATATATATATATATATATATATATATATATATATATATATATATATATATATATATGCCACCATCCCCCCTTAAAACGAAAATTTTCAAAAAACGCTAAGATATTACATATCATCTTACTTATAATGAGGAATATATTTAGAAAATATGCAAAGTTTCATGTTTCTAACGTGACGAGCTCGTGAGATAGTGGTTTTGACAAATTTTTGAACTCCCTTAGGATAGACCTTACGGGAAAACTAATACCATAAGAACGTAAATTATGCCATGGTCCACTTATGTATCAGAAATCATCAGATCTAGAAGGAAGAAGTTAGCTGTCAAACACCTTTACATTTCATTTCTATATACCTAGGTCTATAGATTGACTGAAAATTTAAAGAAGGTACTCAACATTGTTAAACTGAGCCCAATTAAGGAAGACAATTTTATTCATATACTAGCTGAAGTGTCCGTTTTTCACACGAGAAGAATAGCTGTATGGCAAATACTTAAAGGCTACAGTACCCTTCAGAAATTCGAAAACATCCTAGAAAAGAGAATAATGCAAAGTGAATATATATAATATATATTACCGGTATTCGTGTTCGTCTGGAAGAGTTTACTGTATGAATGGAGGACAACAGAAACCTACCTTATGCATCAAATTCGTCCGGTATGGAATGTCCATTAGATTTTTTGAAGTAACCGCTCTCTGCCTTAACGACTGCCTTGCACACTTTCAGCATACGTTGGACCAACTTTTGCAAGACTGTCGTGGGGATATGTTGTCGTTTTTACTATTTAAAAAAAAAAAACACCTCCCATAGGCTCATAGTACTCGTGATACGCTGTTTTACTCTTGTCTCTCTTGTCTAATTCGTTCCATAATGGTTTGGTTGGATTAGGTTGGGCGGATCATTCCATGGTTTGGAGTATTTTTTTCTTCACTAACAAGGGACATGTTTCGGTTCGAACGCGAGGATCAACATAAAACTTGGTAGACATATACAGGACTAAGTACTGACCACTGTATAGTGTGTCATTCCCGTGTAAAACTCGTTTTTTGCCGACAGCGCCACATATCCTTCGAAACACGAGCAGTTAGATTACGCGTTCTAGACACTGAGTGAAGATCAGTCAGGTGCGTCAGTGTGTGGTAGTAAGCTCCAATTAGTATTAGGTGTGCTAGTCAGTGTGGAAAAATGGAGCGGGCTGTTGGCATTAATTGCCTTCATCGAGTTGAACTGTTAAAAGACAAATTAAGGCGCAAATTTAAGGGTCAGGCGTCAGTTGGAGTGTGAGATGAGTCATTTGCGACATTTTTGTGCAATTTAATTATCAATGAGTACGAAAATGAATTAGAAATGATATACATAGACACTCGACAGAGATGATAAAGAAAATGTCACGGCGCAGAAAGATATCTATGATAGCAGTCCAGAGCGGGAAGAAGACAGCAGTCCAGAGCGGGAACAAGGCATTAGTCAAACCAAATACGACGTATCTTCAGCATGAAAACTGAAAAGAACATATATTTTATCGCAGTTTACGGACGAGGAAGTCCGGAGTATATGCAAAGATTATCATGAAGGAGAATACAACTCGTACAGGAACTTTCTGACACGACACAAGAAAATTATTTCTTTGAGTAACTGCAAACCTATTTTGGAGTATGCTGTCTACGAACTCCGCATCATTTGAAGGGAATGGAGAAATGAAACTCCAAACAATGAAGTGCGAAATCATCAAATTATTTGACGAGGCGCGAGAGCATGGAACATCAGTGCATTACTGGTATTTACAGTGCTGAGCTCTCCAACCGATAAAAGAAGTTGGCTTATCGCATTTCAAAACGGAGCCGACTTTCATTGAAAATCTTTAGAAACAAGCAGGCATTATTTCACGAACGATTACGACCTTTATCAAATAATCTGATTATTTCACATTTCACTGTTTGGAGTTTCATTTCCCGATTCTCGGTTCCCGCTCTGGACTGCTGTCTTCACCCCGCTCTGAACTGCTATCATTGATATCTTTCTGCGCCGAGACATTTTCTTTATCATCTCTGTCGAGTGTCGATGTGTGTATCATTTCTAATTTATTTTCATACTCACTAATAATTAAATTGCAAAAAATGTCGAAAATGACTCATCTTCCGCTCCAACTGACGTTTGATCCTTAAATCTGTGCTTTAGTTCGTCTTTTAACAGTTCAACTACATGAAGGGGGTTAATGCCAGCAGCTCGCCCCATTTTTTCCACACTGACTACCACACTTAACACTAACTGGATCTTACTACCACACACTGACGCACGTCTGACTGATCTTCACTCACCACCTATAACGTGGAATCTAACTGCTAATGTTTCGAAGGATGGGTGGCGCTGTCGGCGGATATACGTGTTTTACACGGGAATGACATACAATACAGTGGTCAGTACTTAGTCCTGTATATGTCTACCAAGTTTTATGTTGGTCCTCGCGTTCGAACCGAAACATGTCCCTTGTAAGGTCTCCAGGTAACGTGTACAGAGAAAACAGAAACAGAATTTAGAATATAGCACGTCCCTCAGGAAAGCCCGCATCCTGACAGAGAGCAAGACATCAACCACCTGTTTACATGTCTCTCCTCGATGCAAAACTATTATTACCTAAAAAAAACCTTAATCGGTCATGCTGCATGCATACACAAATTAAATGGTAAAACCACACTGGGAAGCGGTGGCAAAAGTCTGTGTAAACAATCTGCTGATTATGTAATAAATAAATAATCTGATGATTTATTAATCTATTATGTTTGTAGTTTGGGAAATGCATTGTTAGTTGGGACTCTGTTATATTTTAAGTATGCAAGTCTGGCCTTCTGGATCCTTCATCAGTGCTTGTAGTCGTCATCATTTTGCAGACGTTGTACCTACTTTAACGTCTTCCTCTATTTCTCGTGTGTCTGTGCTGTTGCTCCCTCTGCTGTAATATATTATATCTCTCTTTGGTTACCTTCTGCCATACTTTTTCTGTGTACGTTCACGCGACAATTGTCCGGTTCCTGTTGTTAGGACTCTTACTGTGGCAATAAAGATTTTTCTTAATTGATTCATTTATTGCTCGTGTTAATTATTCAGTTGTAACAATTCTTTCTGTGATGAACATATTTATTTGGGGTGGTCTGTTTGAAAACAATCTTAATAGGAGCGGAGGACCCTTTTGAATATGAATTCTGGTGATGTTCCTATAGTGAATTTTCCGGTTACGTAGGCTTTCTTTGAGTTTGTCTAAGTATATGTTATTGTGAACACCTTTAATTACGCATCTGAAGATTATGATACTTCTCTTGAGTTTATCTTTGTTTGAGACTGCATTCTTGGTTGATTGTCGTGGTTGAGTTTTCTCAATTTCCTTATTTAGCACAGTGTTTGTGGGGTTACAGGAATTAATACTTTCTTATTGGTTGCAGTTGTTAGCTTGGTTTGCATTCATGTGTCTGCCAATCTAAGTGTATGCATTCATGTGTCTACCAATCTAACTACAGTATAGTCCTCAGAAGGGCCAAATGTCTTCTTGGCCTGTTTGTCTTGTTTTTTTTTTTTTTTTTTTTTTTGTTGGAATGGTGTTTTGTTGTGCTATATAAGAGTCTAAGTCCTCTGTTTGTTAGTCTGGTTTCTCTGCTTTCTCTTCTGTATTTTGTGGTCGTTCATTGCCTGTTGACATGCTGAGTTTTCTTCTTGGATTGTGGTTTCAAGGTTCCCTTAGATATATGCTTCGCTCTGATTCGTTGTTTATTCTTTTTCACTAGTGTGAATCTGTTTCGTTGTTTATTGATGGACAAATGGGCAACTGGTTTTTCACCTGTGTGTGTTGGTTTTCCTGTATGAGTTGGATCTCCTGTGAGTTCTGGCCTCTGGTTGTCTGGATGGCTCTGTATTAGGGATTTTGGTAAAAGTTTCTTCCTTCTTGGAATATTTTGAAGAATAAATTCTTCCGTAGTTCGCTTATTAAATACATGTTGTATGATTCGTTGCCCAAAGCTTGCATTGCCAGTTCATTTATCACCGTGTACTGTCTAATGATCCACTCTACCATTTCCGGGAAGTCATGTTTGTCCAAAAGGCCGAAACAGTTCACGGTTGTACATTTTTTGACTCTTTGCCGCCTTCCTCCGTCATTCTCTTCCCTAGCCTCGGCATGCTATGTGTGCTTTTGGTCGTTGATAATCTTTATGGGTAGATCGACTAAAATGAAATTGAAAATGACCGGTTTCTCTGATTTGTGCACTTGTTACTCTGTGATATCCCGATGGGATAGTATTGTGTTTCCGTCAGCTGACTGTCGTCAAGGGCTGTACAACATATAGCCAGAGCAAATATTGGTACTGTAGGGGGTCAAGCCGATGGAAATAATGCTTTCTTCTCCAGGAAGCTGTGTATGTATTGTATGTGTAAAAAAAAAGTTTTAATCTTGGTGCCGCAGAGCTATCTCTTTCGAAAGCACATGTAGTTATCTTAGAAGGCTATTCTGTCTGGTTCTGTTAGCAATGCTAAGCTCTGAGACTGCCTTCTTCTTGCTGCGTGATAGCGGATCTAGTCGATGACTGCTTTTGACAGTACAAGGTATCAACAGGCATGATGAGGGGCTTCTTTCAAGTTCTCTGGCGAACTCCAAACTCTGACAAAAAACAAAAAACAAAAAGAAAGAAAGAAAGAAAGAAAAAGAAACGTGTTTACAGAGGACGGATTATGCTTGCAAAACAAACTCCCATCCAATCAGACGCGTGGCAGATGATTTAGCGTGTCGTTGGAAATTACTGTGTTATTCTTTTCATGTTTCCCTCGACTTTCACCAAATCTCTCAGTGTATTTCCTCCAAACACTCTCATGCTATCACGGAATCTCCTCTGTGCTTCACAGTGGGAGACACGCGCTTGTGCTGCAGGGATTTTCCGAAAGACACTCCATAAATTGACGGTTCTTACTTTCAGAAATTAGGAACTTTGATTCGTCTGTAAATAACGCCCTTTTCCAGTCCTTCTCTGTGTAGTTGTCATGTGCCTTAGCACATAGAAGTCTGAAGTCGTTAGCAGTTTCCTTGCTGCTACATATCCTTTGAGGTTCTTTTTGGTGTGAAGCATCGTATAATTGTTGACTCACTCACGAGGGATCCCTGCATGTGATTAGTTAAACGGTCAAATGTCGGACAGTTTTAAATCTATCACGCTTAATTGCCTCCACCTCACGGCGCGATGTTTTTCTGGGTAACCCAAAGCGAGGGTGATAATCGTAGCAGCCTGTATCTCAATACAGGTGAATTGTTCTCACAACTCCACTGAAGAACAATTTCAATGTCTTTGCTATTTACTGCAAGCTTTCCTTTTTTGTGTAAAGTACTATCTTCATTCAGCAATCATGCGAAATCTGGCACTTCGTTGTCATTGTTGGTGCACTTGTCAGACAAAATGTTACCACTCACTTGAAACACATACAAAGAATAACTGAGCGCACTTATTCACCACATTCTGAGTCTTTAATGGTAACTTTTTGACAAGAAATGTGACTACACTACCAGGAGAGGCTCGGAGGTAAGTCACATCGGTCAAAGTTTTATCGCTTCAAATTAAGGAGAAAGAGGTTATCTATTGTACTACTTGTTGTATACTACAGTTAGCAAAGTTTTCATATCTTTTAGTTTGAAGCGAGAAAAAAACTTTAATTTTTACCAGCGTGATTTCTCTCACAAGCCGCCGCTTCACACTACACACTATATTCTGTCAGTCAGTCGTGTTTTTCCAATACTCTCAAGCGCTAGATCATACTTTACTAGCAATAGCTCTCTCACACAAATATTGGACCTCTGAATAGCACAATCCTGAAAGTCCTGGTGCATGTCATGCTTTTACAAGAATCAGCTTTGTAGCTGTTCAAGAATTAAGCCATTTTCCGTTATTCAACTGTTTCATCTATTTTGCTACTTCCACAGATCACAGTAATATAACAGTTTTTCATTAATAGATCAGATGTTTCCAACTTTTGAAGGAAATTGTATACTAACCTGCCACTGAATTAGTTACACCTACTTAGTACGTGACGACCGCCCTCTCCTCTGAAGAACTACAGCAACGCGCCCAGATAATGGCTTTACCAGCTTCTGGATGTCGTCTGAAGATATTGCAAGACATGTGTCCTCCACAGTGGCCCACAGCTGGTCCATGTTCACTGGTGGGGGCTATCTGGTTCGTACAGTCCTTTCCACGACATCCTGAAATGTTCCACTAAATCCAAATCTGGACTGCACGGGGTACTGCATTAACTGGATGCTTGTAGAATGTTCCTCGAACCACTCTACGGTTGTGCGGAACCTGTGAGCTAGACAGTTTTGTGCTGGAAAAGGCCTGTCCTGTTGGCATGAACCATGGTCATGAATGGGTGTAGGTACTACCATGAGCAAAATAAATGACGCGTCTCTTTATTTTGAAGTTTTTTGAAAATATCTCCGTTTTCTTTATATGTTCGAAATTTCGGAAGGTTTCCCCAGCAGGACAGGTTAATAACAAACCCGTTTTTAATATTTGTGTTAGATATTAGCTTAAAATAAAGAAATTAGAAGCAAAAAACATTAAATCGACAGAAATCTCGAGAATTACCAACTCTGCTAAAGTGGGAAATTTTCAAGAACATGAGGGAATTCTGCATTTCAACACCAAGCAGCGACATCTATGTCATTGAGAGAAATGTGGATTAAATCTACAAACTAAACTTTTAACGAATATTTCTAGTATGTCTTATTATATGCATTATCTGCAAACTCCAAATATATGAATATATGCTAAGTATTAACATAAAGATAGAGCAAATAGTGGAAATTATCTATGGAAAAGGACGAATTGGTAGGACTATCGTAATGAAATATCGTCTTTACCGGAACAGGCTCAGTTCACGTAAAAAAATAAATAGCTCAGTTAGTTAAAGCAAGGGGTCGGTATGCTGAAGGTAGTGGGTTCGATCCCATGGAAGTGTCGTTATCATTTTTATCACTACACTACGGTTATTTTATTTATTTTTTTATGTGGGAAAGAATCAAATTGTAACGTATGTGTAAAACTCATGACGATACCAAAAAAAGAAAAAATGCCGTTGTCGCACTTGCATTAGCGTCCCTAATTTTGTTTGCAAACAGTTTCGTAATTATTTCCCCTGTGCTCACTGCTCACCATATGCTCGCTGGCGCATAACGAATGTTTCCCAGTAAATGTTAATTCTAATTTAGAGAATTTTATAAAGTTTCACAATATTTCTCACTAGATACTCTTCTATCTACGTGTTTGGATATTTTGATAACAGATTTCCCTATTAAATGTTTAATTTTCCCTAGATGTTTAATTACGGAAAAGTTTAACAATGTATTTGTATTGAATTGAAATTGTTTTGAATTTACTACATAAGGTAAGTAGACCGAAGGAGGAGAACTCAAGTAATTGATATTCTACGTAAAGGCAACCTATTGTAGAATGATGATGCTTCTTACCTTCAGCACATAATCTTTACGTTAGAGAGTCAGACAGAGAAAAATCCTGGTTTTTCCTCCTCTATGACCACCCATCTTAAACCTCTACATATCATTGTTCGTCTCACAAAATTTCGGTGCTCCAGAAACGTTCAAATAATAATAATAATAATAATAATAATAATAATAATAATAATAATAATAATAATAATAATAATAATAATAATCCTGAATATGCCATCCTTACATAATGTAAGGATATCTTAGTTTCCTAGTTTAAATCTTAAATATCTTAGTTTAAAATGCTTTCTTTAGTACTTATTTGAGCAACCATGTAGGAGGGGGTACGACTTTTTATTTTGCCCCTCTCATTTCAGTACCCTTCCAACAGAAAGTAATTTTTGATAAGCAGGACAGACAAAATGAATAAGAAATATATTTACAGAATCCTCTCCCCTTTCATGATTGGAATATCACGTAATATTTTTTATTCTACGAAAGATGGCCCTGTGCGGTTAGGGGTAGGTAACTAAAAAAATACCTAATATATAGCGCCCCTTGATTGTAATATTACCGCTTCTTTATTTGTACGAGGGAGCCCCTACACAATCAAGGGTGACAAAAAGAATAGGAAGAGTGTCTATTGATTCCAGTGGTGGATCCAGCACGAACTCCTGGGGGAGGGGAGGGGAAGTGAAACATTCTTTTGATGATGTGAAGCTGTCACAAATTACCACTTAACTAAACTAAACAATAGTGGGGGGAACCGGAACCCAGTCAGTTTAAATTGATGTAAAAGTTTAATTTTTGGCTTCATATTAAAGTTTTGGTTTCAAATGAGAATTTCAGTCCAAGTGGTCAATGATCAAATCTCGTGGGGCTCTTCAGTGTAGGCTAATACGGCCCCCTTATGAGAAAAGGCAAAATTATTAACATGTTACAACTTTAGAATTTTTCGTCTATTTTAAAGAAATATTTTGCTCCGTATTAAAGTGTTGGTTCCAAATGACAAATTCAGTCCGAGTGGACAATGATCAAATCTCCGGGGGGGGGTCTTCAGTATAGGGGGCTACGGCTCCCTTATGGGAAAAGGCAAAAATATGAAAATGCTTATAACTTCCGAATTTTCCGTCTATTTTAAAGAAATTATTGGCTTCATATTAAAGTCTTGGCTTCAAATGACAATTTCAGTCCGTGTGGACAATGATCAAATCTCGGAGGGCTCTTCGGTGTAGGGGTTTCGGCTTCTTTATGGGACAAGATTCATGTAGTTGATATTGCAAAATTGTTTTGTATATATAAGTGGAAACTTGCACCAGTTGGTTAATTTTACCTCTTATGTTTTGCAGATTCATACACTGAGAAAAAAAATGTAGGTGGCATACTTAAAAACGTAGGTTACATTCGTAATTCCTGTAGTTTCTGGACTTAACGTACAACCGTATATAACATCCTGCAGCAAACGTATAGCTGAAAAAGTATGTATTATACGCACTGTCTGCATAAGTGCAATGACGTCATTCGTGTGACGTCATCTGCAGTAACAAATATATACGGAGGTGATATCTAGCTTTGTGACGTCAGGATCGTATGTAGCATGTGGGTTAATAATGACGACACACACTGACTATCAGGACGGAGCATAATTTCAAGAAGTATGCAATATACGTTCTTTACGTATGTTTCTTTCGTTCAACCCCAAGACAGCATCTATATTGTACTTGTGCCCCGTACGTACGACTAGATACAGTATACGTATTGTACGTATGTATTATACAGATTTTCCTTATGTCGCACACAGCTTGTCCAGATACAGCATACAGAATATCCATATGCACCATACAGAGTGCATATATGTAGCTTACAGACTGTCTGCATGCAGCATATAGATTATACGTATGTCGCGTACAGGTTGGCCATATGTAATGTATAGATCGAATGTATATAGCTAATAGGTTGTCCATATGAAATATACAGATTTTACCTGTATCGAATACGTATTGCCTTCTTGTAATGTATGGATCGGACATATGCAGGATCTAGAGTGTACGTATAGTGCACCATTATTAAAGTGCTGCAACATACTGCAAAGTGCATGATACATTCTTACTGTAATGTTGTCAAATATTGTTTTACTCTGTATGAAAACAAAAATAGCTTAAAATATGGTTGATCTCCTTTGTGCCAATAATAATAAAATTAACAATACTACACTTTTCAAATCTTAGTTTGGAGCAGTGAAACTGTCCAAAGAAATGTATTTACCTGCAGGGTGTCCTATAAGTTTGGGCTTCCTGCTAATTCGTTGGAAAGCTACTGCAAAGCCAAGTGTTGAAAAGTGACACAAGCGTTAATTTTAAAATTATGGGCACAAAGGAGGTTAACCATATATTAAACTATTTTCGTTTCCATACAGAGTAAATCAATATTACTGTAAGAATTTATCATATGGTTTGCAGTTAGTTAGT
The DNA here is from genome assembly GCF_964235325.1 of Thermobia domestica. Lineage (NCBI taxonomy): Eukaryota > Metazoa > Arthropoda > Insecta > Zygentoma > Lepismatidae > Thermobia > Thermobia domestica. Next base: position 161,675,367 of record NC_137465.1, read on the forward strand.
TGCAGCACTTCAATAATAATGCAAAATGCACAGCCTTATACAATCCTATATTCAAACTCAAACAAGATTTACGTACAATCATTTATTAAGCTGTTATCATCCATTGCTTGTACGATATAAAGATTAGTTTACCTCATTCCTTTCCTTAATAGTATCTTCTTCTAAAGTGCAGTTGTTACCACAAGAGGCCTGAATAGAATTTTCCAGAAATAACTTCTCTGTACATTTTAATTAACAGGTAAGTTATGTCTTTTCTTTTTTTTTCTTTCTTTCTTTCTTTTTTTTTTCTTTTTTTTTTTTTTTAATGTCGCAATAATTAAAAGTGTAGTGTCAGCCGAAAACGTATTCGCTTACAAGATGATTCCTACTCAGTACTCGCTATTAAAAATGCAACACCAAGAAGGAGACTGGGTAGATGCGCCAAAGTTCCCAGGCCGATACCTAATAGTAAGTGCAGAATACTCTTAAACGTTCGCTGTATTCGCTGTGTGACAACGTGGTGACAGCGGAGGCGTTGTGCAGCCATCGACTAAACATATTTATTCTTCCCTGCTATAGACGTTCTGCAAATTTGGACTTTCCTGGATGCATCCTTCTTAGTGCAACATTTTAAGCAACGAGCAATTTAACAGTCTCATACATTGCTTAAAGAAAGAGCAATGATTCTCAGAATTACTCGGAAGATATATATACACAATTTAAAACGGTTATTTCAAACTTTGCAATTCAAAGCACGAAAAGAACTATAGATAAAGGAACACTGATTTTAGCCAAATAGTAATTAGTAAACTCAATCACACTCAGTACCATTAGTTGCTTGGTGTTATCCATAAGTCAGAGATCACGGTATCTCATTTCGTGTAGATTTTTGCATTTGTTTAACGCTAAAAATGTATTTTATCGCTAATTGAACCCAGTACCATATATATACCGACAGGACGTACCTTAGTCACAAGGTGACATGAGTGAAACACTAAACTATTCGATTGACACCTGCGGTCTTGTCAACACTAGAGAAAGTTACAAAGTGATTAAGTAAATACGGAACATAGTTCATAGAAAGTATAGCGATGTATGAAGTCTCCGTTTCATACGACTTGGATAAAGGATACATCTGAAATAGCAACAAAGAAATATATAATGATTTCTCTGGATAATTTGGATTAGTCCAGAATTCGAACACACACACAACACGAACACACACAAGTCCAACTTTTTTTTTTAACTTCTTTCTTCGGATTCCCAATAAAGTTGACTACTGAAAAGCTGAGTTATAGATTCTGTATTAAAACAACACCTTCGCTAGACATGTTCAGTATACACATTGTCTTACATACAGAACAATACATTAGTTATTAATGCATGTCTGAAATAATAGTGCTTCGTATAGAATTTTACTTCATCCAATCGCAATAGCACAAAGATAAAAAATATTGCGAGGGATAATGTTCTTATTACAGAGAAAAAGAATTAAAATGACTTAACATTAACAATCATTTTCTTTAAACAGAGATAATATTTTATTATAATTTATGGAAGAAAGAAATAATTTGTAGTACAGTATCTTTATTAGGGTTATATATTCGTACAAAATAATGTAAGTACAACTGGGTCTGTCTTCAGAAAGGACGTACTTTTAGCCACAACCTACACTGCTTCTTTTGACTGTCTTTCAAGCAGAATCCTGGTTTGAAGCACGAAATACCTGCAACAAAAATCAGAAAATATTTAAAATGTTATATTCAGTGTGTTTAATTTGGTTGTACTTAACAATACAAAATATCTTAACCTTTTTGAGATTAAATGGAAAAAATCTGTTCGGTCAGGTATGGACTTTTGGGTTGCACGTAGAAAAAATATGAGGTGTTTATTGATGCTGAACAACAACTCAAAATGTATTACCATTCAAAAGTAAGTGGGTACCCCAATGGTGTTCGGGGTACCATGGGGTACCTAATGTCTGTATTTTTTAGATATATGGAAATGTATGTCTCTAAAATGTAAGGAACTGATATCTGTTTACCGAAAACCTCAACTCGGTAAGCCTTATGGATATCGAGATATGGGAAAATAAAGAACGACACCATAGAAATGTGGGGTTTGCGTACTAGATGGGCAGTTTCGGAAACGTAATTACGAGAGCTTACAACCACCTCAAAAGTAGTTTCAATTAAATACACTACACACACGCCCTGATGGGGGTTTTCGGGTACCATAATATTCGCAGAACTCTCATTTCTAAACATTCTAAAATATGTTTTAATAACGTTTTAAAGAACCTTAGAGGTGTGTGTTTACCGAAACCGCAAGTCGGTACGCCTAACAGTTACCGAAATATGATGAAATAAAAAGTGACACACCTCAGTACAATTTCGATCGAAAGATTAATTCAGCTCTAAATTTTCTTTGGACAATTCCAAGCGTTCATCGGGCTCTGAAATAAAGTGAACATTTTTTGTCTATCTAATATAGCAAACGAGATATAAGGAATTGTGTATTTTATGACGTCGTAAAAATAGAGACCCACATGGATTTGTACTTTTGAGTCTTTGCTGTAAGAAGAAGAAATTTTAGAAAACAACCGTATATACCTTAATAGACAATTAAATTGGCGGGGGCACAGTGGCTTAGTGGTAGAGTGCTTACCTCTGGTGTATTGGGTTCTTGGTTCTATCCGCGGCCAAGTCAGTTTGTAGTGGACATCGTATTCGTGGGTTTTCTCGGGGTTCTCTCTTTCCTCCCACCTTTGCATTCCATCAATTCTGCCAACAACATTCACTTGCTTTAATCAAAATCTCCCTGAGACTGAAATGCATAATCGTGGGTCGCTACACTGAAATATTTCCTTTTATTTAATTTAAAATTAAATAGGGAGTTAAGTATGATCGTATCTCTATGGGTTAAGTGAATACTCCAATAGTTTCTGCAAAAAAAGATTAGTTAAACACCCTACCACTAAGCTACTGTGTCCCCGCCCATTGAATTGTCTATTAAGGTATATACAGTAGTTTTCTGATTTTTTTTTCTTATAGGAAAGACCCAAAAGTACAAATATATAAAGATCTCTATTTTTACGCCATAAAATATATAATTCCTTTTATCTTGGTTACTATCTTAGATATTGACAGCGAATTTTCATTCTTTTGTACAGCTCGATGAACCCTTGGAATTGCCTGAAGAAAACCTAGGACTGAACTAATCTTTCGATCGAAATTGTACTGAGGTACTCATTTAACCCATAGAAGTACCATCTTATTTAATTTTGTTGCGACCAATAATTGTTTCCGAAATTTCAAGATCTCATACACTTTTATTTCACAGTGTTTCTCCAGATGTTAGATGTACTAGCTGGAAGTTTTGGGTAAACACATATTTCAAATACTGTTTACAAATGTCACATTATATTTTCAAAAGTTTTTAAAATTTAATATTGGTAGACTCCATGATGTTCTAACACCCCATGAATATATCTAATTACTTTAAGATGAAATTGCTACTGGTGTTTATTAACTGTCCATGAACGATTTCGGAAATTTTAGCATCTAACACGAAAACCCCTTAACTGTGTTGGTCCTCCCTTTATTTGACATCATCTTGATGGCCGTTAGTCATATTTTAATTCATTTTCCGAATTGTAGCGTCAAGTATGCAAGACCCACATACCTATAGTATCTCTCTTTATTTTCCCATATCTCGGTATCCATAAGGCTTACCGAATTGCAGTTTTCAGTTAAAAAAAAAAAAATCAGTTCTTTACATTTTAGAGACATGTATTTCCATATATCTAAAATGCAGAAATTAGGGACCGCATTGGAACCCCATTGGAGTACTCACTTACTTTTGCATAGCAGGGTAAAAACGCCAGTGGTTCTCACTTTAAGGTTGAAAACATACTATTTTGTCTTTTCTCTGAGCATTGTGAATCTGTCGGAGCTATACCGTAGTTGGAAAGACTCACTGATCCTTCCTATAATGACCATGTAGTCAGAATTCAAAAAGGAGTAGAAGGAAAAACAATATTTTAAAATCCTTGCACCAGTAGTCCTCACCTTAAAATCAAAATGTTCCAGTAATAGTCAGGATTTTCTATCAGTGTTCGTCACTCAAATAACTTGACATAATTTATTCTAAAACGCACTGTGTATCAGTTTAGGGTTAAGAATACAATATAAAGTAGTAAGCTTAATAACTTTTCATCACTTTTAGCACTCAAGAAAGAAAAGAAAAAAACGTTTTCACATACTTTTTAAAGCAATTTCAGAAAGAAAAATGTTAACTGAATTCTAAAGTTAACTGTATATCACTTTCACGTTAAGAGTACAATATTAAATACTATGTTTAATAACTATACGTCACTTTAAACACTCAAAAATGAAAAACGTTTGTACATACATTTTGAAAACAATCTAAGAAACAAAATAAGTTAACTGAATTCAAAATTTAATTATACATCACCTTAAGCTTAAGAATACACTATAAAATACTGAGATTAATAACAATGCATTACTGAAGAATGAAAACAAAAATGTTTTAGCTACCGATATTGTATTTAGATGTTATTTCTCATTAACAATTTTTTTTTTTTTTTTTTTTTTTTTTGAGAACTCGTGATCAAGTCTAGGGATGCGCAAGAGAAAAGATTTGAGATTGTCTCCTCTCGAAAAGGTGCCGCGAAAGTTATGTATCGTCTCGAAAACTGGATCCGTTTCTATTGGAAGAGCTCTGTCTCGTCTCGAATTTCGTAACAAAAATTATGTCTCGTCTTGTCTCGTGTGCATCCCTAATCAGGTCCATAGCCAAAAACTTCATTTCCGAAGGGTTCGATAGGGCTTTGCGATATCCGAATTTAAATATAGATAATCGATATCGACAAACTATCGAAACTTGTTCGAAATATTGAAAAATACAGCAATATCGAAATATAAACAATATCAAAAATCGAAAATATAGAAATACGAAAGAGAGAAAAGAATATGGATATATCGATCAAAAATTTCGATATCGATGTTTTGATATTTGAAAATATCAACCGTTCGATTTAAATATCACACAGCCCTAGGCTCCAACTGTTGTCACCTTTAAAATTAATGTGAAAATTACTGACTAATATTCTGTAAGTACCATAAGACGGGATTATTTTGCACTTCAGGATTAACTTTGCACAAAATACGGCAAAAGTTTCACAGTCCTCTGTCGGTAAAATGATGGACTGTAAAGAGAAAGTTTCAACTGTCACCGTAAGATAGAACATTGACTATTTGGTTGGCGGTTAACATCAGTTCTAATTACCTGAAGGGTTTGTTGTTGTAGAGGTATGGAAAGCAGTCACTGTAAAGGCCGACAAAATTTGAAAGATATCACCTACAAGAATTTTCGTCAAAGTCAAGTCAGTTTCGTAGAATACTCTGTGTATAATGGGACTTTGAGACAATAGTTGAAATTGAAGTGTGAAACGTTTTAAAGTCATAGAAAAATAAAACTGGGAGAAGGTTGTTTCAGCCTCTAATCGGGGCTACTTTGCACCGATCAAACGTAACCCCTCAGATAGGAAATTATTACTACGGGTACCTCCTGCCATCTAACTTTAGGAAAATTTCCTATTCAGGTAAATGTCGGGATGGATTTCTTGTTGGAAAATAAATTACGAAAAGCGGCGGATTCAGAAAAATAGTTTGAGAGTGACTTCACACAGAAAGACTTCCTTTATTTAGAAACGACTAGACTTTTTGAAGGGCTTGAAGCATAGACGCATAGGAATGACTAACATCAGAATTTTGTAAAAAAGAAATCCTGTAATTTGGGTGAGCTTCAGCCTGAAAGCCTCAAATCCCGTAAATCTTCCACTGATTACGGTTGGGATGATATTCTTGGATATAAAGAGCAACCAAGGCAAATCAGATCTCGAAGATTTTTGCTGTTCTTGAGTTGCCATTTTTGTGGGACATACTAAACTATCAGAACGTGGTTCCTATGTCGGTACCAGAAAATACATAATTTTCTTTACAAATATCAATAATTCGTACTAAGTACTGACACCGGTACCGTAAGTCCAACCTCAATATTTGTAGACTGCATGCAGTTTTGTGTAGGAAGTGAAATGTATCAATAGAAGAGAGAAAACACTGCACAGAAACATTATGTTCGTATGCTGAAAATACTTTTTTGTATGTGTTGCAAAGTATCTTCAGCTATCAGGTTACTTTGCAACAAAGTTTATATGAAATGAAATGAAATGAAATTTTTGAGTTTTACGTTCCACGATTATGCCGGATATGCTCAAGGAGACGATGATGATGAGAATGAATGGAATAGTAGAATGAAAATGTGTGAGAAAACGGGAAAACCCCGAGAAAAATCACACAGTGTTTCTCCAACACAAAGCCCATTTAGCACGTGCTGGGATCGATCCAGGAACTTCACGCAGGAGAGGTGAACGCTCCACAACTGAGCTACCACGTCCCCCAAAACACAACCTCAGAATATATTTCATATAGAGTAGAAATAACAATATGTTGTAAAAAAAAAAAAAAAAAAAAATGGCCGGTCTGAGAGGCATGTAAGCTAAAAAATTACAATTGCTACTCGATTTGTTTACTAGCATTGTTTAATTATCTACGGTACTGAACATCGCAACACCAACATCATTATGTTATGTCACATCCTTTCAAAACTATGAAAACTGCAAAGTACCTGCTTTGCTTCGTGATGTCCGAAGAGTAAGACGACTGAAGGCGAAAGCAGGCAAGTGGCATACAAATTTATGATGTTGAAGGCATTATTTTTCACAGCTATGGAGAAAAGAGATAGAAACAATAATAACGAAATCTTTGTTTTACGTCCTACGAATATGTTATGTAGGCTGACGGTCACAAATGAGTAATAAAAATTTATGATCTTGGAATACGATTTGGTGGAATAATGAGGGAGAAAAATAATCATTGATTAAATATTAAATTGAAAAGAAATAAGAGCCTGACGCTCAAATACTTATCTATCCGGCACCCATCTTGATCCCTCTAAAATATCATGAAATGCTTGATTGATTCTAAACCCAATAATAGTAATAATAAACACAGAATATATAATTTACGCACCTTGAAATGTAGAAATTAATGGTTGTAATTCCCAGCTTTCCAATAGACCTTTGATTTCTCCAAATGAAGATTCGGATATCTTGTTTCTTCTCAAGCAATAATGGGTTATAATAATCAGTTGCAGTCCAAAGCCAAGTCACTAAGTTAAGTATGAATATAAAAGAATTCATTAGTTAGATGCATACAAAATCCTACGCATGTAAATCCGAATCTACTTATTAAATTGTAAATTTAAACAAACTAAATTATACTACAGATATAGTGACATCAAACATATATTAAATAAGATATACAGGGTGTCTCAAAAGTCCCCTGACATAGGGTAACTCTGTTATTATCCGAGTTATAACAAAATGTCGGAGGGGAAAGCATCTCCAAATATGATGTGTCCAATCTAAAGTGAAGGAATTTTTAAAATCGGATGACCCGTTTGCGCTGTACACTCTTTATGCGCCCAATGTGAAATGAAAATGCAACGTTGCCATTTACCTGGACCCACAACATAAGTGAGTGAAGTTACTGTCTTTTACGCTAACATGTTGATGGCCAGCCTCCGTTTCAAACAGTAACTTCATTCACTTATGTTGTGGGTTCAGGTAAATGGCAACGTTGCATTTTCATTTAAAATTGGGTGCATAAAGAGTATACAGCACAAACATCTCGTCCGATTTTTTTAAAGTGTTCACTTTAGATTGAAAACGTCATATTTCGAGATTTTTTTTCCTCTTACATTTTGTTGTAACTCTGATAACAGAGTTACCCTATGTTAGGGAACTTTTGAGACATCCTGTATACATCATAAGAAGTTCCTTTCTAAATTCTACATGGATGTGGTTAAATTGAATGTGAGGTGGGTGATACACATTAGGCCTTTTGGGAGTACGTCACACGGACGACCGTAATTTTGTGTTCAAAATTTTTACGAACTGGTGGGATATGTGATACATATGGCCACGGGCTAGAATTTTCTCAGTATGTCAAATATGCAATCAGATTTCATGCAGCTTAATTTGGTGGAAAGCTATTGCCAATTGAACGTTACATTTACCTCTTTCTTGCAGATGTTGAACCATGCCGTTAGCACGTGAGGAATGGATCGAAATAATCAAACTGTGGGGCGGGAGGAGTATATGTGCAGTGGTTGCCGATTGCAGAGTCATCCACAATGTGACTCTGTGTCACATGTTTCAGTGTCACAGTAATTAACTAAATTTGAGAAGACGGGCACATTCGTGAACATACATCGTAGCGGTTCAAACTCGCGGGACCTTGTTCCTTCCCCATTTTGAACCGGTACATGAAAATGCCATTTACTCCATGTTTGCCTGCGCCGATTTTGAAAATTCCTTCACTAGTCGATTTCTCTCGACGAGTACTACAAGAATCAGTTAAAATCTCGCGGTCCTTTTTTCTTCCCATTTTGAACCGGTACCTGAAAATGCGATTTTCTTCATGTTTGCCTGTGCCGATTTTGAAAATTCTTTCAGTAATCTATTTCTGTCGTCGAGTACTACAAGAATCAGTTAAAATCTCGCGGGCCCTCTTTTCTTCCCCATTTTGAACCGGTACATGAAAATGCGATTTTCTTCATGCTTGCCTGCGCCGATTTTGAACATTCCTTCACTAATCGATTTCTCTCGTCGAGTACTACAAGAATCAGTTAAAATCTCGCGGTCCTTTTTTCTTCCCATTTTGAACCGGTACATGAAAATGCAATTTTCTTCATGCTTGCCTGCGCCGATTTTGAAAATTCCTTCACTAGTCGATTTCTCTCGACGAGTACTACAAGAATCAGTTAAAATCTCGCGGGCCCTTTTTTCTTCCCATTTTGAACCGGTACCTGAAAATGCGATTTTCTTCATGTTTGCCTGTGCCGATTTTGAAAATTCTTTCAGTAATCTATTTCTGTCGTCGAGTACTACAAGAATCAGTTAAAATCTCGCGGGCCCTTTTTTCTTCCCCATTTTGAACCGGTACATGAAAGTGGGATTTTTTTTCATGCTTGCCTGTGCCGATTTTGAACATTCCTTCACTAATCGATTTCTCTCGTCGAGTACTACAAGAATCAGTTAAAATCTCGCGGTCCTTTTTTCTTCCCATTTTGAACCGGTACATGAAAATGCAATTTTCTTCATGCTTGCCTGCGCCGATTTTGAAAATTCCTTCACTAGTCGATTTCTCTCGACGAGTACTACAAGAATCAGTTAAAATCTCGCGGGCCCTTTTTTCTTCCCATTTTGAACCGGTACCTGAAAATGCGATTTTCTTCATGTTTGCCTGTGCCGATTTTGAAAATTCTTTCAGTAATCTATTTCTGTCGTCGAGTACTACAAGAATCAGTTAAAATCTCGCGGGCCCTTTTTTCTTCCCCATTTTGAACCGGTACATGAAAGTGGGATTTTTTTTCATGCTTGCCTGTGCCGATTTTGAACATTCCTTCACTAATCGATTTCTCTCGTCGAGTACTACAAGAATCAGTTAAAATCTCGCGGGCCCTTTTTTCTTTCCCAACCCAATATTTTTATATATTTTGAATGTATTCAAGTATGGAACAAAAGTGTTTAATTAATTCCCTTAGTAGGCTTCTCAACTTAATATTTTTCAACTTAAATTTTATTTGTTTTGATTATTTATTTTCTTGTGACTCAATATTTAATTGCAATCGTTCATTGGGGAGAAGGGTGGCCATTCTCAAATATATAAATATAGTATTCTTAAAATTTATGTCTTCTCGTATTATTAGTTTCTTCCACTAGACCTGGAAATTGCAAAATTAATACCTGGAAAACCTGGAAAATTCAGGGAAATTGAGTTCCATATTTATGTATGAACCCTGCTATTTACAATTTTTTTCGAATAGGGAGAATTGTACAAAAGGGTGTTTTGGGAATGGTATAACAGTAGGTTTCTGGGGGTGTTGTTCGAAATGAAATAAAATCTTTAAGTTTTACGTCCCACTATTATGCTTGCTAGGCTACAGATGACTTGGTGTTGTTCGGTGGGGGTCAATGTTGCCAATTTTGGGAAAAGTCACTAAATCAGGGGAATTCGACCTCAACGATAGCGTAGGGTGACCATAAAATTTTCAGTTAAAAACGGGATAGGTTCTGGCTTTTAGATCTACCTTTGTTCTTACCAGTGCCTTGGGGCCGCGGTGGCTCAGTGGTAGAGCGTTCACCTCTGGTGCTTGGGGTTCCGGGTTCAAACCCTGCTCCCGCCAAGTGAACTTTGTGGTGTACAAACACCGTGTGCGTGGGTTTTCTCGGGGTTCTCCCGTTTCCTCCCACTTTCTTCATTCCACCATTTCATTCATCTCTCATCATCACCGTCTCCTTTAGTCTAATCGGCATAACCGTGGGACGTAAAACTCAAAAATTTCATTTCATTTCATTTATCAGTGCCTTGATATCAGAGTTCCCCCTCTCTCTCTCTTTGTTACTGAGCGGGTACTTATGAAAAAGGAAAGACACGTTGAAGTTTGTTCAACACACAACCAACTGCTAAATCTCTGCTGTCTTTCGAGCAGTACTACGAACTATAGAGTATGTTTAATATAGGGAATTTCAGTTCAATTTTTGCCTCTTTGTTGTTATTAATACTTTTAAAAGGAGTAAAGGTACTGGGTTTGTTATTTACTTCTTTCATTTACATAAAATGGGACGAATACTACTTTTTTCCATCTACTGACGGGAAGGCCGGGAAACGCCCCTAAAACGGGACTGTCCCGGTCAAAACGGGACGTATGGTCGCCCTACGAATAATTTTTCCGATTGGAGACTTTTATGGGTGATTTTTAAATGACGATTCAGCTACTTATACATTTAGCGACTTTTTGCTGCAAACAAAATTTTCATCTGTAGAGAAGCATTATTAGTTCAAAACAGTTTTTGAACTAATAATGCTTCTGTTTGTTCTTTTTTCTGTTTGTTTGTTTTAATCAGCGCAAGTGATGAAGAGTTTGGAAATACAGCGTACCCACTGGCCCACAATCCTGCATTGTTATGTTGCCCTTGTCCTCTAACGAAGAAGAACTACAAACTTGATGTCCTTTAGTTCGCAGTTTCCGTTGAGAGACACACGTAATACATCTTTACCGATAGCAAAAAGATTAGCTATAGATGCGTGAATAAAGGCGATGTGGATGTTTGTTATATTTGTTCTTTGGAGTCTTTTAATTATTCTGCAGTTTTTCTTTTACAAAAAATTGCTTAACGTAAGTACTGTAGTGTTAATTATTTCGGAACTATTTTGACTCCACAATATGAACAAAAGTACCCGAAACAATCTGAAATGATCCCTGAATTCAAGGATTGGTTGCGCCCTGTTTACAAAGATGTGAGTAGAACCAGCGGCGCAAATCTGTCTTCAACATTGGGGGGGAAGGGTAAGACCGTTACCATACTTTTTATTTTGCGATGTCCAAAATAGTTATGAAGTTGAAAAACAATGTTGTGGAGTATCAGAGTTGTCTTCAGCATTGGGAAGCTGCAGATTTGAGGCTTATTCTGGGAGACGTCTATTTTATCTCACGTTCCTTTGTAGCAATTGGACAAAAATCATCAAATTTCTCCCAAAAAACACATTTCAAATCGGATTATTGGGGAAAACTCCCCCTCAGTTCCAAGATTGGAGGGGACATGTATCCGTCATCCCCCCCCGGGATTTGCGGCAGTGAGTAGAACATATTGTTTAGTTTACATCTACAACTTTAAAACAATGCTTATAGACAATGAATTTCTCGATTATTTTTTATAGCGACTTTTCACCCAAAATTCGAGTCGCCACCTCTCGTTTCGCAAACTTATTGTCAACAGTTTGGCAACACTGGTTGCGGGGAGAGCTACAATGGAAATGAAAATGAAATGAAATCTTTGAGTTTTATGTCTCACGGTTATGCCAGTTAGGCTAAAGGAGACGGTGATGATGAGCAATGAATGAAATGGTGGAATGAAGAAAGTGGGAGGAAACGGGAAAATCCCGAGGAAACCCACGCATGCGGTGTTTGTTCACCACAAAGTTCATTTGGCGGGAGCTGGGATCGAACCCGGGACCCCAAGCACCAGAGGTGAACGCTCTACCATTGAGCCACCGCGGCCCTAAGAGATTGAGAGTCATAAACTTAGTCACTTTCAATTTTGTAATATATATATATATATATACTGTATATATATATTACAGTATATATTACTGTATATATATATTACATCACTGACTGATAACTAAAATGCTTGGATTGTATATATAAAAGTCACCGTAAAAAGCCCGTAAAAAGCTTCATTCGAACTCGGAATCGAACAATTGCATCTGTAAAGCAGTGCTGAGTTGATTTTAACGTTCCTTTAGCAGCAAGGCTGTATGAGACATGGACTTACAGATTAACGTGAAATCCGAACCACATAAGCTCCGGCCGGGAATCGAACCCGGGTGTCCCACGCCAAAGGCGTGTACACTAACCACTTAGCCACGAGGGAACCCATCTGGGTAATAGTTAAGAACAGCTACTTCTCATCTCCCGTGCACGAGGATACATCTTATTGTTGCACTACCTAAACACCCTAAGTACAAGGGCAAGAACTCAGTCTATTACCTGCTTTTTAACATCCTAGATCAGCGTTTCCTAACCTTTTTCAACTTGCGGCACACTACGGATGTAACTTGAATTCTCGCGGCGCACTCATAGATATTATTATTTGTAAATATAAAACTAGTATTTTTTCTGCGATTATTGATCTCCTTCTCACAGAGAAGAAAGCTCAATCACTGTTTTTTTTCCCCGTGGTAAATTATTATGCTTATTTTTCATTCTAATTTAAAAATATAAAACAATTGCAATGAAATATTGGACTCAGGTTTTTAAAACTAAGCTTTCTTGTTCGAAAACTGTATCCAACCTTTCACTAAGAAGTAAGATCACTAAATAACGAACGAACAAACAAATCTTTTTTACTTTTAAAATACAAATGTATTTAATTTGTCGAAAGGATTGAATGTTATTTTAAATTTTCAAGTTACAAAATAGTCTGCAACAATAAAGAAGCAATAATAGTCACAACAATGATAACCAATATATATTTTCAACATTAAAAATGTACAGAAAAGTAACACGGTATGAAACTTAAAGTTGTAGATTCATAGTAGAGGTTCATAGTAATGTGAAATAAAAATATACATTTTTCCTTCGTCTTGCAATTTGATTGCTATAGAATTAATAATTTGCTTCGACTTCCTCGCGGCACACTAGCGGCCCATTCACGGCACACCAGTGTGCCGCGGCGCACCGGTTGGGAAACGCTGTCCTAGATAGTCAATGAATAATTCCTGAAAGTATGGCGTTTCTCGTCCTTCCCTAAATGGGAAGTACGGCTCCTTAACTATAACCCTCATCTGTAAGGCAGTGTAAGCAACAAAAAATTTAAAAAAAAAAAACGCACACTGGATGTTTGCGCAACTGAGGATCAAAACATCCTCAATGGAGTATGAGAAATCGTAAACGTCAATCAAAGTGTGTTTTTGCTTATTCATTACTTCGTTAATAGTTAATTCCTTCTAGAAATAGTGAAACAATACTATGAAGAAACACTAATTAAACTAATAACTATTACGTTGTGTTTCTTACCATACCGTTTTTACCAGCCATAGAATTTGAACCTAGTACTATACTGCATTAGTCACGCCGGAACGAAGGGTGAAATTCAAACGCCTGGCACTCGTAGAGCTGTTGAAGCTGTGTTGTAGTTACGCGGCCTGCGTTGGTACTCCTCAACATAAATACGTCACTGCCCAAAACCAGGAAACATCACAGACAGAAGACAGGGGCACAATCAGTGCCTGACACTTCACGAACTCAAACCCGCCAAGACTCAACTCAACATGACCTTCAATTACGTTCTACAGTAGAAACCAAACCAATGCTAAGGCACAAACTTACCAACTTCCTATATGAAAACACAAGAAAAAAAAATCAAACTTTTTGGTTCCAAAGTGATGCCATAACAATAATACTAAAAAGGTTTTAATTCTCAGTAACCCAAACATTAATTAACTAGGGAACATAACAAGCAAAAATAAATAAATAGAAATCAAATCAAATTAAATTTAAAAAATAAAAACCTGACAAGTAAGCTCTCCCTGACTACTTTTTTTTTAAATTTCAGTGAGGCTGTAAAATATATCAATATCTTCGTGAAATATATACATTTCAATGTAAACAAGTTCTTTAAACAAAAGAAAGCTCTGTAGTAGAGCGCTTACCTCTGACCTGTTAGGTCCCTGGTTCGATTCCTGCTCCCGACAAATAGCCTTTTGGTGAACACTGTAGGTGTGGTTATTCTTAAGACTTTCCAGTTTCCTTACATTTTCTTGATTCCACCATTATCATGTATCTCATCGTCACCTTCTCACTTACGTTTATGTACAATCATGGGGCGTTAAACTAAAAGTAAAAAAAAAATGCAAATATCCTAATAAAAATGAGTTTTCTAGACTACACAAGTGGCCCCGCGTAGCGTAGTTGCTAACGCTCTCGCCTTCGGTGCGAACGGTCCCGGGTTCGATCCCGTTGGGGATCGATTTCCTCAGTCGAAAAAGTATCAAAAGATTTTAAGTCCAGCCATCCTGAATGAGATTTCCTTGGGTTTTCCTCATTCACAGCAGGAAAATGCCGGAGTGGTACCTAACATATAGGTCCCAGGCCGTTTTCTTCCTTCCCAAATCCTTTCTTCCCTTCCTTTACCCGGATAGTGTGCTCATCGAGGGACGTCATCCCTCATATGTGACGGGCTAACAAGGCCATTGATGCCGAAAGCCCAGAGACCTAAAGCCTAAATCTTCACTACACAAGGGAATTTTCGCGCTGAAAACGGTTTTTAGCAATTATGTTAAGCAGTCCTGTAGTAACTCTGCACCATGTAATAAATCGTCACATATAAAACGGAATGAATAAACACATAACATTCATTTTGCTACCTTGTAACGTAAAATGTTTCAAAACATTAATATTCAAAGATTTCTCAAAATTCAGATTCACCCATTCCATTCTCCTCAATCATTAACGAGTTGTAGTCATAAACTATATTACTTACTTAGTACTATACTAAAGCAAGTTACACTAAAAGAATATATAATTAATGGAATATTTAACTAAAGTAATAGTTAACTAGTGCACTTACCCATGTTTTTGTTTCCTTCCTCTCTTCTTTTCCGATTGTAACAACCTCGTTTCGCAAGCAAAAGACGCTAGTTCAATGACGTCAGCCATGGCGAAAGAAAGAGTGTCTATAGGCGGTCTGGATCTCACGTACAGATGGACGTATATAACCTATAACTGAAGTACTTAACATACGTATATGTATGTAAAATACAGAAGATTGTTAGATGTCAGACATCCTGCAGCGAAATGATGTAATATCTAAGCGGGTAAAAGGCAGTACCTGTGTAGTATATGGATAAAGTACGCTCCGTACAGATTTCCTTAGTAAACATAACGAATCCTTGTATTTGTACAATATACCGCTGTCCGGATAATGGATTTTTCTCAGTGTATTCCAAGCAATAGTTACTTCACAGAGCTAAAAGAAGGCACTTACTAGTTTCATTAAAATGAAAGTCTTTTATGAGAGGAGCAGACGAACGAACAGGCTCAGACAAACGTTGGTTGAGTCGTACGGTTGAAACTCATTAAGCTCGCTTCAATTATTATTATTATTATTATTATTATTATTAATAATAATAATAATAATAATAATAATAATAATAATAATAATAATAATAAAGCATTGCAGGGACCTTTGGTGCAGGGGGTCCGTGGCTCGATTCCACTTCGTGCCAAGTGAAATTTGAGGTGGACAAATACCGTGTGCATGGGTATGTGTTTTCTTGAGATTTTCCATTTTCCTCCCACTTTCTTCATTTCACCATTTCATTCATCATCATTCTCCCTTAGCGTAGGTGCATAATCGTCCAACGTTAAACTAGATATTGCAATTTCAATAATAATAATAATAATAATTAATTCAACTGAAAGGACTGTAATTTATGTGGACAGCAATTATCATAAATATGCAACCATTATAAAAACAATGCTTTGAGTAGAAAGATAATCCTTCCCAAGTGTTAATGAATGCGCACGAGATAAGAAATGTCTCGAGAAAGAGACAAGACGCGCTTTGTGACATCCAAGATAATACGAGGCAAATGTTTTGGACACGAGATAGCTTGTAAAATGTCTCGTCTTGTCTGGAATGTCTCGAAAACAAAAGTCTAAGTTTTAAAATTA
Organism: Thermobia domestica; assembly: GCF_964235325.1. Classification (NCBI taxonomy): domain Eukaryota; kingdom Metazoa; phylum Arthropoda; class Insecta; order Zygentoma; family Lepismatidae; genus Thermobia; species Thermobia domestica. The sequence goes on from NC_137465.1 coordinate 161,691,735, forward strand.
TTTTTCAAGATCTATTCTCTCAGAAGTAGTTCTCTGCCTTAAAATTAATAACGACATTTGTGATTTAAAAAAAGATAAACAATGCCTAAAGTTAATAGTTAACTTTTCGAAAAGAAGCTTCATTAAGGGTGAACCTGAAAGATGTCCACAAACTTCGGGAGGTGATTCGTGACATCAAAAGGAGACAAATGGTCCTCTTGCAGTTTTCGAATTCAGCTTCGTTGTCGAGATACAGGGTTGCCAACTGGTCGTGTTTGAGAAACTCACTGGGACTAAATTCAAGTCCAAGAATGAACTACTACTCATATATTTTTCAGGTCAATTGACTTATACCATGTTGTAAGGTCAAATATTTATTTATGAAGTGTGTACAAAATTCAAAATTCGCCAGGGTCTTTTCTGAGAAAATCGTCGAGAAAAAGTCACCTCCAAGAATAAACTACCCCTCATAAATTTTTCTAAGAGAAATATCTGATACTGCAATATAGGGTTGTTAATTAAATATTGATTAATGAAAAATAAACAAAATTGTTAAAACCATTTTTGAGAAAATAGCGTTTTTCGATTTTCGGCTGTTTGTAAACCACACTTATTTTAGGTGGTAGGAAAAAATGGAAAAGCTCCTGTAAGAATACTAAGTAAACCCTAAGTTTAAAATTTGGTGTAGATAAGTTGAACGGTATGGCCTCTAGGCGAGTGCATATAAAAGTGTGCCGAACGGACGGACCGGAAGGACGGGTGTCGAAAAGTCACATTTTCGGTATGTAGACGCCATGAAACATGTAAATCCGTTGAAATCTGTATTTGATATTATTTTCACAATCACTATATTTTCTTCTCTCTTTTGTCGCTCGAAAAAGAAAAGCCTGAGTTTACCACAAAAAGTTAGGGAGTTTCTCAAAAAATATTCAATTACAGGGTCACCGCACTAAACTTTTTCAATTCAATTTCTTAACTGTGTTAGGCCGCAGTTGTTACTGAAGTGTGTATTTGGATAATACGAATAAAATTATCGTATTATTCAAATACATAGAATGTCAGATTATCGAATAAAAAACTTCGATTGAAGAAAATCCATACTACAAAACTAACTCACACTTTGAGCACGTTTTCATTAGACATATAATAGACCAATTAATGCAATCATTGTTTATGAAATATGAAAAAAATCAAATGAGTCACTTTGGGAAAGTCGTTCAAAAAGAACACGTCAGGAGTAACCTACCTCTTGTGAATTGTTTCGAACAATGAGTTAAGATATACTTTTGGTTATTAATGAAATATTTATTTGCGAAATTTGAACAAAATCGCCTGTCGTTCGAGAAAATTGTCGGGGAAATAACCTTGACCCCAAAAATAAACTATCCGTTGTAATTGTTTGTCATAGAAATGACTTATACTAAAATATAGGGTTATTAATGAAATACTTATTTATGAATTATCAATAAAATTGTCCGAGTAATTTTTGAGAAAATCGTGAGGGAAAAATAACTCCCCGAATAAACTATCTCTTGAGGATTCTTTCAGGGTAAGCGAGTTATTCCATATTACTAGGTTTTTAATGAAATATTTATTTCTGAGTACGAACAAAATTGCTTGACTCATTTTTGAGAAAACCGTGGAGGAAAAACACCCCCAAGAGTAAACTACCCCTCGCATATTTTTTCAGGACAAACGAGTTTTGCCATATTGTTCGGTTATTAACGAAATATTTATTTTTGAAATATGAATAAACTCTTTTGAGTCGTTTTTGAGCAAATCGCCCAGACAACACTCCACCAAGAATAAACTACCCCTCGCATTTTTTTTTAGGACAAACGAGTTATGCCATATTGATAAGTTATTAATGAAATCTTTATTTATGAAATATGAACGAAAACATTTGAGTCCATTTTGAGAAAATCACTGAGAAAAAACTCACCCCCTTAGTATAAACTACCCCTTGTAGATTTTTCTCAGATAAATGCCTTATACCACAAAATAGGGTTGCTAATTAAATATTGATTTATAAAAAAGAAAGAAAACAAGATCGTTAGAGCCAGTTATGAGAAAATATCTTTTTTCTATTTTCATCGTACAGGAAACTACCCTTGTTTTGGGAGTAGGAGGGAAATAAAAAAAAACTATAGGAAATACTATGAAAATCTTAAACTAAAATTTGGTGCAGATAGGTTGAACGGTATGGCTTCTAGGCGAGTGCACAGAAAAATGTAGCGAACGGACGGACGAACAGATAGACATGTATCGACAAATAACTTTTTCGGTGTTAGGGGCTATAATACGTGTAAATTCGTTGAAATCTCAAATTTGATTATTTTTTTTCGAACACCATACTTTCTTCTCTTATTTGTCACTTCAAAGTAAAAGGAACTCAGAACTACAGATAAAAGACACCTACTTTTACACATAGACATTTATTGATTTAAAACTGTTTTAGTTTGTGTCATTTCACTTCCAATTGAAAGGTTTTACAATGATTAACGGCATACCAATGACGAGACGGAAGTTTTCAGGAAGTAAATGCATTCAGAAGTCTAGACTGCATTACAGCTATCAGTCTGTTTTTATTTCTGCAATTGTTAACAGCTGTAATTTCGTCCAAACGCTACATAAAATAATTTTTGGTTGACATCATTGTGTTACTATTTTAGTATTGTTCTCTTCAGACTTGGTTGAAGTTTTGTCTTAACGGTAATACATTTTTTCTTTCTTATTTCATCGTTACACATAAGAACAAAATGTTATGGTGAGTGGATAGTTTCGAACCTACGAACATTGAGTTTATATTCTTCCAACACTTTACCAATGGACCAAGCTTTGTCTTCACGTTAACGCCCGGTTACAGGGTTTACTACGATTTAAATAAAATGGCTGGCTGTTAGAATTCCCTGCTCACATATTTCGATAAATAATTTTCATTGCTTCGTAGATACGTAGACCAATGTTTAGATACACATTTTAGGAGAGTGAATTTTGGTGTATATAATAATTTCATGCCAGGTAAAAGCTAGATAAGTTTTGATAAAATGTTTCATATGTAGTTCTCAATAATAGGCTTGCTGTTCGGAGTGAAGTTCCAAGGTTCAGCATTGCCTAGCAGTTTTTGCTATTAATATCCCTTCTAACAATATTGGCAGTGGACAAAAGTTAGCCCGTGTTGAAGCTTTTTGCTCCTAATTTGGTTATTTTACTTTATTATTTAACGAATATATTGAAAATTGTCAGCAGACACGTATGCAGTAATTTATTTCGGGAGAAGTCCGACTTCAATATTAGGATAAATTATAATAAAATTTAAAAGATAATCCTTAAATTTAGGCTAAATTTACAGAAAAGTTGGGATTTCAGAGGGGAGTCCGGACCACCTGGACCCACCCCTAAATGCGTCCTTGTTTGCCAGTAACGTTTCCTCATTTTGAAACCCTCAAAAACTTCGGATATATAAAGGAAAACGAGTTATTTTCGATAAAATATCACTTCAAGGAGACGCGACAGTTTTATTGCACATGGTGATATCCCAAGTTCACAAGGGCAAGAATTCATTAATGTTGGTTCTCTGTCATTGTGCTCTATCGAAAGGTTAGGTTTGTAACATATTACTCCTACGAACAAGCATGACTGGCAGATAGTAATACTGAACACAGCTCCAGAGAAATGCATGCTGAACTTACGTTTATAGCTACGCTTTGGTGATTTGCCCTCAAGGTCAATCGAGTGGTAATTCAGTTCCGTCTCTGTTCTTAAGCCATGTTCGTATTACTTCGAACAGTTTTGATAATGAAAAGCATGCCTCTTAATATAACAGACTTCTTTCGCGTAAGTAATCGAAACTCAGTTGGTCAGAGCAACTAGTCTGTAAGAATTAGGTTGTTAGTTAGTTAGGAGCCCAGTACGAGTAAAGGTTTTTATTACTATTGTTTTTATCTTTTTTATGTGAGGAAAAATCAAATTGTGACATCGCGATATCAAATGTATTTGATTAGGTAGCTTTGTCTTAGCTAAACTTTAAACATCAGTAACCGTCGAAATTATTTCACTAACCGATCACTTACTGAACATTTCAAACACGTCAAACCAGTGGCATAACATGAAGGTTAACCTCTCCTCCGCAGTCCTTAGTTATGCGTCCGTACTTTCAAGGACGGACTGAGGGCCGGGCGACTGCCCGGGGCGCCAGAGAAAGAGGGGCACCAAAACGAGCAAACATTGTGAAACATTGAGAAACATTGTGAAACTATAAAATTCTCCAAATTAGAATTAACATTTACTGGAAAACATTCGTTATGCATCAGTGAGCACAGGGGAAATAATTACGAATCTGTTTGCAAACAAAAATTAGAGACACTAATGCAAATGCGACGATATTTTCTCTCTCTTTTTTTTGTATCGTCATGAGTTTTACACATATGTTACAATTTGATTCTTTCCCAAATAAAAAATAATTAAAATAACCTTAGTGATAAAAACGACAACAGTACTTCCACGGGATTCGAACCGTCTACCTTCGGTATACAATCTCGTTGCTTTATCTAACTGAGCTATTTGCTCTCTTACGTAAGCTATACCTGTTCTACAGTAAAGACGATTTTTCATTACGATTGGGCTAACAATTCGTCTTTTTCCATAGGTAATTTCCACTATTTGCACTATCTATACGTTAATACTTAGCATAGATTCATATATTTGGAGTTCGCTGATAATGCATATAATAAGACATACTAGAAATATTTCGTTAAAATTTTCGTTTGTAGATCTAATCCACATTTCTCTCAATGACATAGATGTCGCTGCTTCGTGTTGAAATGCAGAATTCCCTCGCGTTCTTGAAAATTTCCCACTTTAGCAGAGTTGGTAATTCTCGAGATTTCTGTCGATTTAATGTTTTTTGCTTCTAATTTCTTTATTTTAAGCTAATATCTAACACAAATATTAAAAACGGGTTTGTTATTAACCTGTCCTGCTGGGGAAACCTTCCGAAATTTCGAACATATAAAGAAAACGGAGATATTTTCAAAAAACTTCAAAATAAAGAGACGCGTCATTTATTTTGCTCATGGTAGTACCTCAGGATGTCCATATACCGATTGTCATCTAGGGATCTTCTTATGCGAACTAACGGTCCCAATGATGTCAAACTGAAGACATCCTAGGCCATAATAGATCCCACCACCTTCTATTGTATCAACCTGGCATGTGGGACCTATGTCTTCATGCTGTTTTGGCCAAGTTCAGACTCTCTCATTGGTGTGATGCAACAGAGGTGTACAGTAATTTCTCTAGGTTACTCGTTTCCACAGTTCTATGGTCCAATCTCTGTGCTTTTGAGCCCATGCAATGTATTCAGTCCGATGGCGGCCTGTTAGCAGGGCACTTGGGTTGATCTGCAGCTCCTAAAACCAAGACGATACAGAGAATGTGTACTGTCTGTGCACTAACACTTAGAATGGAACTCTCATTCAGCTGGAATGTAATTTGCACAGAGTCAGCTACTATTAGTTCGTACGATACGGCTCAGCCGGCGCAGTCCACGTTCACTGACCTTTGCACTGTGGATGTCTTCCCTGCACTTGCATAATCACGACATACTCTAACAACTGTGGTATACGAGAATCCCAATTGATTTACAATCTAAAATGTAGTGCCCCATTCGTCCAGCACTAGCAATCTGCCCTCGGTCGAACACGTCTAAGCCCTCTGTAGTCTTTTCTCATTCACTTGTCCCAACTAGTGCGAACTGCAACCACAGGCAGAATTGACAACTGTTCCGATTCTGTTGGGACTATACCGATTTCTGACTCATTTGTCCCGCGTCCCGACCGGACACTCGCCGGGACGCATATTATCCGGATTTATCGATTTTCAAAGTTAATTAATATTTTACTGGGTCATTTTTATAAAAGAATAACTTATTCTTTTACACGCACCGTTATAATTATGTATAGAATCAATTTAACAAATTTTTGTTTAGTTTATGTTAAATAAATTACAGTTGTTAGGTTTGAATTTGTTGTATGATGATAACCAAAGAATAAGATTTGATTTTAGTAATACTTTTTGTCGGTAATTCCTTAACAATATTATGCACTCATTTGTGATTAAAAAATCTATATAGTTTTCTCTCTAAGCTTTGCTTATGTAAAATAAATTGCGGTTGTTTTGGTTTGAATTTGTTGTATATCGCACATACGGTGGAAGACTGTTACAAGTCAAAAATACACATGTGTTGGAACATGACTTTTAAAGTTTGTTATTCTATCAAAATTACTCCCTGGAATACTGGTATTTCTGCCATCTACGTTTCTGTATGTAATATTTGTTTAGTTACGTTTCTGCGAAAATACCACCAGGTAGAGCTCGCTTTTCTCTCTCTCTCTCTCTTCTCTTTTGAGCGATGATAACTCAAAATTTCCATTTTTTGAGTTGTAACACTCTTCCACCGCGTGTGCGATATATTGCTAATACCTAGTGATAAGCAGTGGGTGGGAAAATAAAAAATAAGGTGCCGCATTCATTCAGGTTCGTGTATTATTTACATTGTTTTCAACGACTTGCCGTTCGTGTAGTCGTCTCCGGGAGAGGGACGGGGGGCTCCAACACCGATTGTCCCGTCCCGATTTTTTCTTAAGAAAAGTTGTCAACCCTGGCCTGTCTAATTTAATCCACAATGCGAATAATCGGGATAACATATATGTTGGGCGTTGCAATGCGAGAATTTCAAACAGACATATGTACCTGACTCGTGGCATCTCAGTGTATATTGAATCCTAATCCTGCTCTTAGGATGCGTATTTGAATGGAGGTGAAATTATGAAAAGAAACAGTTCGACTCAAGTTCTAGTTATGTCCGAAAATTAATTTCAAATGGTGCAACCATTATTGTTTGTGAACCATTTACCCCCTTTCCCACTAGGTTCAATCAAAGTATAGGGAGGCGCGGTGGCTCAGTGGTAGAGAGTTCACCTCCGGTCCTTGGAATCCCTGGTTCGATCGCAGCTCGCGTCGTGTGGACTTTGTGGTGGACAAACACCGTGCTCGTGGGTTTACTCGGGTTTCTCCCGTTTCCTCCCACTTTCTTCATTTCACTCATCTCTCATCATCACCGTCTCCTTTAGCCTAACCGGCATAACCGTGGGACGTAAAACAAAGATTTCATTTCATTTTTCAATTAAAGTGTAATAAAATAAAATCACAAGTGAACGCCAGTGGTATATTTAAAAATTCCTTTCAAACGGTTCAGCCATTTTCCCATGATGATGAGACAGAAAACGTCGATCTAAATATAGAAAAGCTACATAAATTCCCCCTCCTCTCCTTAAAAACGGAATTTTCGAAAACGCTGGGATTTGTTTTGGCTTAAGGAAAAGTTCATATACATACAGTTTCATTCTCCTAACACTAGGGACTCATCATGAGGTACTCTCTTTTTGGCATAAATATTGAACCCCCTTAGAATGCGCATCTTAATATAAGTGACATGACATGATAAAATGTCAGCTCATTTTAAAATTCATTTAAAACCATTTCATGTTGCGATCACAAACAAGCAAGTTTTATTTGTAGAGAAGATAAAAATTCTCGAAATAAGCCTACATATTATAGTATTTTAAGACTCTCAATAAAGAATTAATTATGGTAATATATTCTACGGAAAGTTGCACAGGAATAGATTATTACGTAAAAAAAAAAAAAAAATAGAGTCTCGTTTCGTGTTCGACATCATTCATAGATGTAAGGACAGTTTGATCATGAATTATAGGGTTGAACAACAAATAAAAGAATGCTCAGATCGTGACATAGAAATTAACTAGCATTTCATGTCAGTCATGCGAATTGCCGGTTTGTCAAATACTGTCCTTTCATTCTTATATAACCACAATTACATAAAAGCACTTGTTAACAGAATCTGACACATCTTCTATATTCATGGTCATGGAGTTTTATTTTGTCTGATTTCCAATCCCTGAGAATACACATTTAAAGCATTCACTTGCATATCAAGCGGATGAATTCTCTCTTTCTCGAGTATTAATTAGTGTCAGTGTATTGCGGGTGTTCGTATAGCAGCGAATATCATTGCAGAATATGATTTCGTCATAAGGGAATAAACAAAAGAAGTATTCATTGGAAACGAGGTCGAAAAACATAGTCTGGAAACTATAACATGTGATGTTTACACTTTATTCATAACAATATACGCCTACAGAATGAGGATACGTTTATTTACTGGTTGATCTGAAAATATGATGTCCTGACGACATTACTACACAGTGTGTCCATAAAGACACTATCATATTTTAAAGTGGTATTACTTCGCTTTGTATAATCGTATTTAAATGAAATTGGTCACATTTGAAAGAAAAGTATTTCTTGCATGTCAACAATTGAGAATACCGTATTTACTCGCGTAATTTTCGCACATTTTTAGACGAGAAAAGTTGTTTTGAAACAAGGGTGCGTAAATTATGCGGAGGAAAAAATTACGAGCTTGTAACTGGAAGTGGGATGAGGAAAAGATAAGACGCGCGAAACAAACTCCTTCGCACAGCAGACGAGGGATGGGGAAAGTGGAGGGAATAAGTACGGAAGTACTTGTTTTGTTTTGTTGACAGGGCTCAATAGAATGCAACAATGGCTTTGCTGCATTGTTTATTAGCTACCGTAATTGATTCCTGGAAAAATGCTGTTTCACAAAAAGTTTCCGCGTGCGTAAATTACGCGATGTCAATAAAATATACAGAAAATGACCTTCAAAATTGGGATGCGAAAATTACGCGCGTATTTACGGTAATATCAATAATGGACGGGACAAACACAGAAAAAGTAAATTAACTCTTGTTTACTTTGTGATGAGTCGATATGGGTTCATTGTTGAATATTTAGCAGGCAGTTGCTGTTTCTGCTGGAGGTCACTTGGGAAGCTTTTAAATGTCTGCACTGTTATGCCATGCTAACGTAAATTTATTTCCTTTTCTTGTGTTCTGTTGTTATTAAAGAATAAGTTTTAAGGGGTTATGGCAACCCCACAAGAAAGAAGAGAAGCCACTGTCACAGGTTCAACTTATCTTGACATGATCGCTAATGGTTATTTGCACAATTGGAAGAAGAAGAAGACAATGACTTTATTTTTCAACAAGATGGAATACCTCCTCACCAGCAATTACATGTTCGGGAATATCTGAATGAGCGGCTTCCAGAAAGATGGATTGGACGTGCCGGAAATGATGATAATGTCTTCTACAAGTAGCCGCCGAGGAAGCCTGACCTGATGGTCTATGACTTCCTTTTATGGGGTTACTAAATGATTGTGTCTATGTATCTCTATTGCCTTAAAATCTGCAAGGAGTGTAAGTTCGAATCAGTGCTGCAATCCAGACCATTTCATCAGATATTTTGGAGCGTGTGTGGCGTGAATGGGAAAATCGTGTTGATGTCTGCATTGCCACTCGTGGGACCTACATTCAATGTCTATGAAGTATAGTAAAAATATTTGAGTTTTTCTTTCAAATGTGACCAATTTCATTTAAATATCCAAAGCGACATAATACAACGTTAAAGTATGATAGTGTTTTATGGACACTCTGTATATTAAATCTACGATGTTGACCAAATTTGGTGGCAAAATATAATAATAAGTATGTTTTATCTTAAATGGAAATAAGTTATTTAATACAATCGGTTAGCAGAATATTTATTGTCCTTACCTTGCAAAATAATAATAATAACTTTAGGGAAGTGATGAAATTGAGCAATCTGAGGGGTTAGTCTGACAATCATGCGAGGAAACTCATTACGGAGAGAAGTTGAATTTCTCTGAAGAGCATGAGTTATTTTAGCCCTCAATGCTTCTGCGTTCGTGTTTCTTTCGAATCCAGTAGAAGTTCAAAAATATGAGTTCATCATTAATTTAAAAAAAAAAGTCGTAGTGCGCTCACCAGTGGTTCGCAGCTATATTCCTGATTCGATCCTAGATCATATGAGATTGCGATTGAAAGCATCGTGTCCGTGGGTTTACGGTTTCCTCTCACATTATCATTCTACCAAAACCAATACTTTTAAAATAATTCACTTTCATTACTCATCCGTCTCAATTAACCTACAGTGTGTAATCTTGGGACATAGGGATGCGCACGAGACAAGATTTATGGCTGTCTCGACTCGAAAATGTGGTGTAAAAGTGATGTCTCGACTCGAAAAATATATATTTTTCTATTGGAAGAGATGTGTCTCGACTCGAATTTTGTCAGGAAAATCCTGTCTCGACTCGTCTCGTGCGCATCCCTATATGGGACATAAAACTGGAGTATATTTTTAATATTTTAGTATTAAAAAATTTCATAAGAATTAATCCCTTGGAGTCCAATTGAGTCTATCGTTAACCGTAATTTCCTGCACAATATAGTTTTTGGATTGGAATTGAGTTTAGCGGTCCGTTCAGCAGCGAGGCTATATGAGATGTGGACGTACAGTTAACGTGGGATCCGAACCACATGAGCTCCTGATGGGAATCGAACCCTGCACAATATAAATCGTTAGATTGATCTTGAATAAAACGCAGGAAATTTGTCCTTTCCTTTGCCAGAATTGAAACAAATTTAAGTTCATAAGTGTATATAAATAGTCCGTTTGTTGTAATTATAATATTAACAGGTAATATATATATATAAAATAGTTTAACAGCATAAGTTAATGAGTGGGTTTGGTTGGTTGATTATAATTTGAGGCCCGTTCAGCAGCGAAGCTATATGATACGTAGAAAGCTTAACGTGGGATCTTAACCACATCAGCTTCCAGCAGAAATCGAACCTGGGTCTCCTGCGCCAAAGACGTGTACGCTATCCAGGTAGTGAATGGAGTAAAGATCTTAAAAAAAAAGAGAGAAAGAGAGAGAGAGAGAGAGAGAGAGAGAGAGAGAAATATGCTGCCTGATTTCTTGCTCGAACTATTGATTCGAATATGTTCAACGCACTGAATGCGTAGGTAGTGACACGTGACTTGAATTGGTGTAAATGTATTGGTAAATTATAAGTACAAGAAACAATGGTAAAACGAGCTGGTAATGCAAATATCATGTACGCCTTTACAGAATTCACAGGAAATATCTAGAAAAAGAGGCAAGTAAAAAAAGAAAAACTTTCTGCAGTCCTCAACGATGAAAATTATAAATTAAATTCGTGGATGCACTCTCATCTCCACTTTGCGAATCTACAGACTTGTAACGTCATCCTTCGTCATGATGAAGTGAGGACATTAAAAAAGAAAAAGAAAAAAGGAAAAAAGAAAGAAGATAGAAAAAAGAAAAAAAAAAGGTCCTCTTGCCTTTTCGGATTGCATAAGGAGGAGGTGACATAATTTCTTCGTGATTAAATGTCAACTCTGGATGCTTCATTCTTGATAAACAGGCATGTTTTGCCGATATATTATCTTTTCTTAGTGATTTAAATCTGTCACTTCTAGCGATGCCCATGAGACATTGGTTGGGGCTTAGTCTAGTCTAGAAAATTTCGTGAAAGTGCTCGTCTCGAAAAGTATATCCATTTCTATTGGAAGAGTGCTATCTTGTCTCGTCTCATAGACAACCCACGTCACTTTTTTTTTTTTTTTTTTTTTAAGGAACAACCTGATTTATCCGGAAAAGAGAATAGTTCTTCCTAAATGTCTTCAGGAAAAATGGCGTGGAAATACTTCTTCTTCATGATTATTGATTATTTATATTGCTTGTACCAACTACGACAACATTAAATATTATAAGCCAAAATCTTAGCATTTTGATTAAAAGCTTTAATAACTATCAATCTCAGGAGGAGGGTCCCATCTTAGGATGTATATGGATAACCGGTCCTTTCACAGAAGACGTGATCTTCCACAGGCTTCGAAGAAGGAAATTTTGTCTCGAGTTTCTTCTACTGCACGGAACTCTGAAACCACAATTAGAAAGCAAATCATTAAAATAATTTTCAACATCTGTAAATGGATAATATCCAACTCTCACTATAAATGTATTAAAATTTAAAGTGCCTTTTTCGACTACATATATGAGAAATAAATTTTCCCTCTGTTTCTGTAATAAAAGATAAAAATATAGAAACCGATTAGATGTTGGTACTGTACTTCGACAGCAGTATAGAGGTCTGCACAGGCTCGAGCCGATCCCAGGGAATTGAGTCCGACCCAACCCGCGGGCCAGACTCGGGCCTATAAAGCATATATCACTTACGTTCGGGCCGTAAATTTTTAATATCCTCGGGCCTAACTTTGTAAATGTATACTACTGTACGACGATATTTATTGGACGTTTGGACCGTTCTGTCTGGAGAACTTTTAAAGCAAAACTGCAAAATTAAACTTCTAATTACTGTAAATAAAAACACAATTTTGCCGAGCCGGGCCCGGGATAAAAATTCCGGCCCGTGTAGACCTCTACCGCAGTATCAACGTTAGATTGATGAGTCGTAAAGATTTTTAAAAATGATTGCAACAGATGTCGCGTTAAGTTAATCTGTTAATGGTAAAAAGAATCTTTAGGAGATTATAAACGTACTGTGGAAAATAATATATACACTAATATGCATAAATTTTGAGTTTAAACATTTTAAATTTTAATAAGAAATATGAAATAATCTAAATCTACTTATTTTTTTCTGTTTCCGTAGTCCACAAAAATGTTTCTGACTTTGTCATATATAAAAGGTTTGTAACTCACTTTAATAATAGTAGCTCAATGTAAATCATTCATTTACATCCAAATCAAAATTCTGTTTTGTATTCTTCAAAGGTTTTAAATTTAGAATCGCGAACTTTAACAAGAGCCAAAACTGGACACCTCAAAAATGTATTATTAATGAAGAATAGCAAATTTGGAGGAGAATCGTAAATTTGGGAGAAGAGTGGTAACTTTGGGTAGACTTATAAATTTTGGGGCAGAATGTCAAACTTAAGGCGAATAATGAGAAATTTAGGGAGAAAGGTGGTAAATTTAGGGAGAGTGGTAAATTTGGGCGAAGAATAGTAAATTTGGAGGAGAATGCTAATTTAAGGGAGAGTGGTAAATTGAAGACTTTGGGGCGAAAACTCGTCAAGTCCAAAAATGTGAAAGTGTAAAGGAGATAGCTTCAAAAGGGGTTTCTCTTCATCCGATTTTCTTAAAACTTGGCACATATATATACCTACTAGACCGAAAATAAATCGACACGAGTTTTTTGTTTCTTTCGGAAAATAGGTTAAGGAGGGCAAAGAGCCCCTTTCAAAAAAGGGTCCCTTTGATTAAAAGGGCAACATTAAAGAAACGAAACTCTGCCGATGCAAAGATGACTTCAAAGTAGGAAACACGGGTTTTATCGTTTTTACGAGAAAAGGGTTGCAGAGGGCAATGTCCCCTTCGAAATGACAAAGGACCCGCACAATCCTTACGGAAATTTGATTTCGGTGGAATTACTTGAAACCGTGATATGTTGTAAATATTGTGTTTTTGAGAAAGTCTCAATGGGCACAACCACCAATCACTGACCATTTTTTGAAGACAGTAGAAGGTTCGGTATTCTGTATTTCAGTGGAATTGCTTGAAGCCATAACATGTTGTAGATGTTTTGATCTTGAGAAAAAGTCTCAATGCGCACAACCACCTATCACTGACCGTTTGACCACTTCAGGACCAAGTTTTTGACAACAGCAGAAGGATGAATTCTGGATTTCGATGTAATTGCTTGAAACCATGATATGTTGTATATTATGATCTTGAGAAAAAGGCTCAATGGACACAACCACCAATCACTGACCATTTGGCAACTACGGGGCCACATTTTTTAAAACAGTAGAAGGTAAATAGTCTGGAATTTTGATGGAGTGTATGAAACCCTGAAAAGTCCCATCCCACAACCCAGGAAAAGGATGGGGAGACTAGTAACCAACATCAGTTAAGCATAGACAACATTCCCATGTTCGTCTTGCCGGAGAAAGGAAAACCCTGGAAAGCCCTAGATATTTTTCTCAGGATCTTGATATCTACAAAAAGTCATAGTTTCATTCATTTACACCGAAATAAATAAAAAAAAGTTATACTAGGCTGTTTTAAAAAATCTGGACCTGTAGTGACCAAACGATTAGTGATTGGTGGTTTTATCCATATACCGTTATCTTCAGCTCTTTAATTTTATATTATTTATTTTTTTTAAATGTGGTTCTGAATTGGACAAACGGTCAGTGATGGATGGTTGTGCAAATTGAAAATTTCTCTCAGGATCACAATACCTACCACATATCATGGTTTCAAGAAATTCTACCGAAATCCAGAATACTATTTCCTTCTGCTGTTTTCAAAAAGTGGCCTTGTAGTGGTCAAACGATCAGTGACTGGTGGTTGTGCCTAATGAGATTTTTTCGGGATCACAATATCTACAACATATCATGGTTTCAGTCATTTTTACCGAAATCCAGAATATCGTTAACTTCGGCTGTTTTCGAAAAGGGTGGCCCTCTAGTGGCCAAACTGTCAGTGATTTGTGGTTGTGCTATTGAGACTTTTTCTCAAGAACACAATATCTACAGCATATCACGGTTTCAAGTAATTCCACCGAAATCAAATTTCCGTAAGGATTGTGCGGGTCCTTTGTCATTTCGAAGGGGGTCATTGCACCCAGAACCCTTTTCTCGCGAAAACGACAAAACCCGTATTTCCTACTTTGAAGTCACCTTTGCATCGGCAGTGTTTCGTTTCTTTAATGTTGCCCTTTCTGGAATCAAGGGGTCCTTTTCTGAGAAGGAGCCATTTGACCTCCTTAACCTATTTTCCGAAAGAAACAAAAAATACGTGTTGATTTATTTTCGGTGTAGTATATATGTGCGAAGTTTTAAGAAAATCGGATGAAGAGAAATCCTTATGAAGCTATCTTCTTTACACTTTCACTTTATGGACTTGACGGGTTTTTGCCCTAAAGTCTTCAATTAGGGTGAGAATGGTCAATTTAGGAGAAGGCGGGCAAATGTGGGGGAGAATGATAAGTTTTGGGGAAGAATGGCAAATAAATTTTTGGGAAGAATGGCAAAGGGAAGAATTATAAATTTGGGCGCAGACTTCGTTTCGGGAAGATGGGTAGATTTGAGCGAGATTGATAGATTTGGGGGAAGAATGGTAAATTTGGTGAGAGAATAATAAATTTGGGGGAATAATGGAAAATTTGAAGGAGAATGGTAAATGTAGGGAGAATAATGGCAAATTTGGGGGAACGATGATAAATTTGGCTAGAATGGTAAATGTAGGCGAAGAATAGTAAATTTAGGCGAAGAATGGTAAATTTGGAGGAAAATGGTAAATTTGGAGGAAAATGGTAAATTTAAGGGAGAATGGTAAGTTTGATGGGGGAATAATGGAAAATTTGATAGAGGATAGTAAATTTGAGTTGAGAATGACAAATTTGGAGCAAAATAGAAAATTTAGGGGAAGGCTGGCAAATATAGGGGAGAATGATGTTTTGGGAAAGAATGGAAAATAAATTTTTGGGAAGAATGGCAAATTTGGGGAGAATGATAATTTTGGGCGGAGAATGATAAGTTTAGGGAAGATGAGTAGATTTGAGCGAGATTGATACATTTGGGGGAAGGATGGTAAACGTGGTTGGAGAATAGTAAATTTGGGAGAATTAGGGTAAATTTGGGGAGAATAATGGCAAATTTGGGGGAAAGATGGTAAATTTGGCTACAATGGTAAATGTAGGCGAAGAATGGTAAATTTGGAGGAAAATGGTAAATTTGATGGGGGAATAATGGAAAATTTGATACAGGATTGTAAATTTGAGTGGAGAATGGCTAATTTGGGGCAGAATAGAAAATTTACGTTAAGGGTGGCAAATATGAGGGAGAATGATAAGTTTTGGGGAAAAATAGCAAATTTGGATGAATGGTAAATTTGGGCGTCAAATCGTAAATTTCGGAAAGAATGGTAGATTTTGAGAAAGATTGATAACTTTGGGGGAAGAATGGCGAATTTGGTGAGAGAATGGTAAATTGGATAAGTTGCACCAAAAAAAGGGGGTGAGGGAGAGGACATTCCTGCATCACTATTATCATTTTACTTAACCCAGTGAAATATTGGTATATGTTTTGGACAGTTTCCTGCCGTTCTACGCTAATATGTAGAATTTTACAAATTATTTTCTACAATGTAAATAATAATAATAATAATAATAATAATAATAATAATAATAATAATAATAATAATAATAATAATAATAATAATAATAATTATTATTATTATTATTATTATTATTATTATTATTATTATTATTATTATTATTATTGTTGTTGTTGTTGTTGTTGAATGTGCATTCCTCAGTTCACTTATCATCAAAAGGGTCTAACACTTGGCATATTCATGAGAATTGAAAGGTAAAAGTGGCTCCGAAACTCAGCAAGTCATGATGTAATTATTTCCTTCTTTTCTTTTTTCTTAAATTCTTAATACAAAAAAAAATCCATTCCATGCTTTCATACTGCATCAATCCATATTCATTATGGAAGCAGGTATACTTTGAAGTATGTTGTCAAGATTTAAATAATAATAAAAAAAATCGTATAACAATCGGCACTAAATGACTTTGCATCATGAACTGTCTCCATGTAGTTGCTGAACAAGATGGCGATGTGGTAAAAGAAAAACAAAAGATTGGAACTTTATTGCAGGTGCATAGGAATCACACCTTCAAAATCTCAAGGTCAATACAGATTATACGCAGAAGAATTCTTTTGACGTATTTAGAGGACATATAAGATTGATTTGTTTTGCAAATCAAGTCGACATTCAAACAACAAAAGTATAGTCAAACGTTAAAGATACTATTTGAACTTTATAGAGTATTTTCAATTTGTTGTCAAGGAAAAATATTGATAAATACATTTAAAGAAACAATGTAGTGTTGATGAAAGATTTACAGTGTATTATTTTAGAACAATGCAACCTCTGATATCATTACGTAGATACACTTCTATTAAATAAGGTAAGGAGGACTACGAGGAACATTGAAATTTACAGCTGTGTCAGAGGTGGCGGAACAGATTAATCCAGAAGGGTCACAAATTGACCTAATGGTAAGTCGATCTGGACAAAGAATATCCTGTGAGAAGTCAACTTGTTCTGCCAGCCATTGAGTTAATGATAATCATGCCGACTTTAAATTATTGAGTAAGCCTGCCATACGTCCCGTAAAAAAACGGGACAGTCCCGATTTTGGGCCTGTGTGTCCCGCGTCCCCGTAAATTTAGTCGGGACAGGTAAATGTCCCGTATTTTAATCCCATTCCATTTTTGCTATCAATATCAGCTTATTCGAAAAGTGAAAAATCAAAAATTCTGACATAAATGGGAAATTCTGTAATTAGTGAATGAACAATAAGATTCGAGCAAGTTATCACACCACCCTCTCCGATTTGATAGCGTGCGAAATTTGCAATGCTACTTTTTCCATTGTACCTGGTGGAAACTCGGACACTCTCCAATACCAAAAAGACAAGCAAACATAAGATGGCTTCGTGTGTTTCTACAGTTACAAGCACAGGGAAGATGAGTGATTTTTTCTTCAGCAAGACAGATAAGTTAACAAAAGTTATAATCTTTTTGAGAGACTGGGGGCACAGAATTGTGTATTGGTCCAGGGCTTACAAATTTAATTTTAGCCCTGACAATTACACACGTCACTAGGAGAAAAATAAGCTTTTTATCAAATCAAACTGACATACGTAATTTTGACAAATACAGCCATGTAAATAAATAGTGCTAAACGCGCGAAGAATAATAAAGGTATATTGTATTACTGGTTTAAATAAAACGAGATTATTTGCATACTGTTTTTCTGTAAAGTATTTTTATAAGACGTCATCTTGAATTTCTAAGAGGATTCTTTTGTAGTTGCATTGTAAATATCTTCATCCCGTACAATTAATTGCAGGGAATGAAGAGAGAAAAGTAGCTGCAGCTTAGAGAACTTTCTCTTATTATGTTATTGCTCATAACTAGAGCTACAGTTGTGTTAGAAACTTGGGGGGTGAGGCAGGCACGTAGCCAAGGGGTGGGTCCGGGGGGTCCGGACCCCCCCCCCCTTCGAGACCAGAAATTTTAAAAAAAATAAGGAAGGATGAAACAAAAAGAAACAAGTAATAGGAAGAATAAGCGTTAAAAATAAAAAAAGCTAAAAATAAAAATAATTTTTCATCATCACTTTCCTGCAGTATCAAACATGTTATTTGAGAAACAGTTTTCTGCTCCTTTAACTTGTCATTTGGAACAGACAGCAGTTGACGAAATAATAAAAGAAGTTATGTGGAAAGAAAGTTCTAGTAACATTTGATTCAACAGAGAAAGGAACCCATATATAATAAAATATTTTACAAGACATTATTGAATCCGTACTTTTTTTTAATAGTTGAGGTCATAATGAAAGCAAAATTGTTATATTTGCATGAACAGAAGAAGGAACGTAGATATTGTAAAATCTTTTTTTAAATCTCTATTTTTTTTTTTTTGGCGCAGTGGCTCAGTGGTAGAGCGTTCACCTCCGGTGCTTGGGGTCCCTGGTTCGATAGCAGCACGCGCCGTGTGGACTTCGTGGTGGACAAACAACATGCTAGTGTTGTCCCGTTCTTTCCACTTTCCTCATTCCACCCTTTCACTCATCTCTCATCATCACCGTCTCCTTTAGGCTAACCGGCATAGACGTGGGGCGTAAAACTTAAAGATTTCATTTCATTTTCATGTCAAATCTTTTTTTAATATTCTTTTATTCGAGATTTCTTCATAGTTTGTTACTAAAATACTTACTAACATGTCCTAATTTTAAAGTCTTAACAAACTAATATATGTTGCTATTAAAATAGTTTAAATTGATCAAGCCCCTGCTGTGATAACAACAATATTTCGTGTCAAACTCCCCTCCTTCTCATTACGAAATCCTGACTAAACGAACCATATGTTACCAGTAAAATAGTTTAGAATAATCGAACTCTGATGTGATAACCACAGTATTTCATGTCTCGGACCCCCCCCCCCCTATTACGAAATCCTGGCTACGTGCCTGGGTGAGGGGAATGGAGATCGAAGGTGTCCCGTATTCTTATGAAAAAATATATCAGGCTTATTCTTGAGGCAACTTGACATGAACTCAGGGCATGATAGAACTGACTTTAACGATTCGTATAGTGCGATGTGAAAAGTAACGGGAAACTCTTACATTATTTTCCATTACTGTGCCGAAAATAGCAGAAATAATAGATAAGGTTCTCTCACAGAGCAAAACGCTCCAGACTTTCTTAATCTCAGTTGAGGTTTTATGTCTTCAGGAACAGCCTTGGTCCCAGTCATCTATATTGATAAATTTTGTTATAAATAATAATTTTGTAATATAGTAATTTTATGTATAAAAATTGATGAAAATGGTGGATGATGGTAAAAGATGGTGTATGAAATTTGATCCACTCGGATTTAAAACATCCTTCATTCTGAATTTCAGGAGAGGGTTTCTTGAGAGTGGCCATTGACTGAAGGAATAATAGAGTGGAAAAATCACCTTAAGGGAAAGAGATAACCAAGTGGAAGGAATTGGAATGGAAACATGGAACGTATCATATTATAGAGAGAAAAAAGTACAATGTTTTAATCAAGAGATGGTAGAATCTAGATTTTGTGGGAATTTGTGAAGTGAGGTGGGAAGCTAAATTGTAAATTACGACGTGAAGAAACAGAAGTTTTCAAGTGAGAAAAGCTATAGTGTGTATATATTATTATGGAAACGTTTTGGGAAAGTGCCTGCAGGAAAAATAACGGGTAGGTAGGCTTCTTTGATACAACTGTTATAATAGTGTGTAACTTCCGAGAAAAGAGAACGATGTGACACTATTTTAGACGGTCGAGTCATCCAATGCGTAAGCAACTGAAGAAGTGGAGGAACAATTTTTTTTTTTAAAAAAAAAGGCAACACGAAGACGAAGAAAATAGGTCCATATATAATAGGAATAAAAAATATTTTTGTTGTAGAAGAAAAACAAGATAGTTCAGTAGGTAAATTTAATATAAAAGAAAGAAATTAGGGAGTTTTACAACTCACTCGTAATTGGAAATATTTGGTTCAATCGCCACAAGAGGAGAATATACATACAAAAACCCAATAGATGATGAGAGATATCAAATATTTTTTCTGTGATTCAAAGTCAATTCGGAACAGTCTAGAAAACCGAATAAAAATCTCTTCTAAGCCGAAGTTTTCTTAGGTCGTATAGAAACGCTGTACTGAAGCCAGAAGAAAAGAATATGAAATTGGGTACTGAAAAGTTGAAAAACTAGGAATTGAAAAATTTTCTCGTGCGAGAATTGCGAAATGTACGGTATGTAAATTTTTTAAAAAATGATACAATATGTTCTAATGGGTCATAGAAAGGTATTGAACTTTGCATGCATTCGACTGCAGAAGTATTAGGATACCGGTTAAAGAAAACGATAAAGAAAGCGTGGATTACACCAATATACAGTATATATATATATATATATATATATATATATATATATATATATATATATATATATATATATATATATATATATATATATATATATATATATATATATATATAAGAAAAAGAAAACGATGAATGCGATAAAGTCGTAAAGTAGGATAGGATAAAGGAAAGTAAAGAAAAAGTACGTACAAAAAGTGACATAGTGAACTAGCCTAGGAAGGTAAACACAAAGAGCAAGGAAAGAATTCTACAAAAGGAATATGAAGACGGGCGAATTACATAGAAAACGTAAGTAAATATAAACAAATTCAATACAGCTAGGCGAAATCAATAGAAAATCGTAGGGCACAAGGATCAGGTCATGAACATCCCTTCATCCGAAATAGATTGTGGTGACCCACAGGTGCTGTGCAGGTAATATTGTGTATCAGTCATCCCAATTGGTTGTTCCGTGATGCCACAGTTTGCTGCTCGGATTCTGAGCAAACCCCTCACACAGAGCAAGGAGGAGGCAGCAATTGAAGACCTGAATTGCAGAACATCCCAAGTCCACCGGAATACTTTTGTGATTTTACAAGAAAGACGAGAAGATTATACTTGGCATGCTATTCTGTTTAGCTGAAATTATTTTGTATATCTTTTTAAAAAGATGTTTTGATTTGGATTCATGTATTATACAAGTTAATAGCCCTTTAAAAACATAGATAGCCCTTAGATAACATAAAAAAATCAAAGAAGGCACGATACGAAGAAAAAAGTTGACTTGGAATGTTATAGTTATGCAATTCAGGTCTTCAATTCTAGCATTGACAGATGACAGTGGCAACAGTCAGGTAAGGCGTAGTTGATGGTTTTGCAAATACACTTTAATGGATTCATGACTAATCGAATACTGGCAACACTTGTTTTATTCCATTCCACCTACTTAGTTTCATCACCCCCTTTTTTTTATCAGTCTATTCTCTTTCTTCTGTCTCTGACCGTGAAAGCCCCTATGTCATACATACGGAAGTTAGAAATGATTGCTCTATACGCTCTTGACATTGAGAAATACGTGAGGTGACGAAGCGAGAACACATTCCGACAACTTTTACCTTCCCTGGATTTCTGCAGACACATTTGTTTGTTTCTTCATTCTTTTTTTTTTTTTTACAGAGATTAGGTGAACCAGGAAAGAGGAATACATGAATGAAAAAGTTATATATATATATATATATATATATATATATATATATATATATATAGATAGATAGATAGATAGATAGATAGATAGATAGATAGATAGATAGATAGATAGATAGATAGATATAGATATAGATATAGATAGATAGATTAGGTGAACCAGAAAAGAGGAATACATGAATGAAAGTGATATATATGTAAATATATATATATATATATATATATATATATATATATATATATATATATATATATATATATGAAGAATATTTTGAGGACTTGTAAGAGATCAGCGATATGCCACATATGATAGATGAAGAAGACAAAGTAATCCAGTGTGTTAGGTAAAGGGTTTAAATGCTTCGGAACGAGTTCAGAAGGCGATATGAGCAATCGAATGGAATTAGGGTAAAATACCAATTTAATTTATTGAGAATATAAGGGGAAAAGAGAAAAAATTGACTCACAAATGGAATGTGTAATACGGAAGAGTGCCTAAGAGATTTATTTTACACTAAATTATATAATTTACTAAGAAATAGAACCGAGAATAGAACTATTAGTCTCATACTGCATACAGCAAAAATTATGGTTCCAATACTGAACACAAAGCTATATGGAAGAAGAAATAAAGAAGTTGAGGATAAGCAGTTTCAGTTTAGGAAGAAGGACACGAGACATGTTATTGACTTGTTAAAATACTCTGAGAATTATTATTTAAAAAAAGGCAGTGAAATATATGTAGCTTTTATTGATCTAGAAAAGGCTTTTGACCAGCGGCGGCCGCTGAAGGGGAGCCAATGTGCCGTGGCACTACCACAAATAATACAAAAGATAATAGAAATAATTTTTGCATCTTACTAAATAACAAACTTTTTTAATTTTATGCACAATAGTTTACTTGCAATGTCATCATTGCTCACGAGAAGCTGGTTTGAGCCGCGCTCAGTGATTGAAAGCGCTCAGAATTACTCGCACGCTAGCAGTACATAGGCCTATCTCTACTCTGTGTTGTGCCAAGTTCTTCCGTGCTCTCCCGACTGTTCTAAAAATGGTTTGTGCGCATGCTCGTTAGTTGGCGAGCAGGAGGAAAGTACGGAGAAATAACTAGCGTTTTGTGCCACGATCGAAGGTGGCTCGAAGCGGGAGATTTGTTTCGTCTTATCTTTTGATGCTCTAGGAAAGGGGCCTTTGGTCGCCTGGAATTCTAACACGTGACTCCTGATTCACTTGTTCCTATTGCAGTGTTTCCAACCTAGTTACGTATTACATACCAATATGTACCATTTAGATTTGACCCTCCCAAAAATCGATTTGGAATTTATTTCGTTATTGTGTTGTCAACCCAGGTATGATCCCCCCCCCCTGATTGAAACATAAACACATTGTGCGCCTGAGTGTTTGTGGTGTTGAATGGTGTGTGTATATAACTTGTCAATTATATATTTTTGCGAAATTTTGATGCTGAGGTATTTAAGTGTAGTGCTGTTTTCTTCTTTCTCTATATTTGTAAGTATTTTCCGTGAAACTAGAACAATACATTACGATGAATGCGGCAAGTAATTTAGTGAAATACCCGTTTCCATTCCTATCATATGACGACAAACTAACTGGAAGCAGAAAATTTAGGAAAGCAAATGCCTAATTTAACATGAACATATATTTGAAAAACAGTTCGAATTTGTGGTTGTGATGTAGCCAATCCTTTATTTTGTTTTCCGTGTGTTGTTTGGGGGGGGGGGTCGCAAGCTGGACAAAATCTGCTTTATGTTTATAATAAGTTTACTGTAGGCACAAACAACTTCGTTCTAATGTGACTGTAATAAAATAATGTTATTCGTGCCTTTACATGTATTTTTTTTACGGATATGCGCTTATTTATTTTGTACGTTTTGGCACTACCATATCATATACTCACGAGCCGCCACTGCTTTTGACTCTTGAACTTTGAAATATATTTGGAAATAATGACGAACATGGCAAAGAAAGTAGGGTAGGAAATCGAACGCAAGGTTCACATTCATTAAATACTTTTAAATAAATCAAGATGCAACAGTTAGAGTAGGAAGAGCTTGCAGAGAACAGTATAATTGGAAAGGGGATTCGAAAGGAATGTTGTTCTTCTATATTTAGAAGAAGAAGACAGTATTTTGGAAGGAAGAAGAAGGTTCAAGCATATATGTTTTGCAGATTCTGAATTGAAAATTAAGACAACTTATCATGCTAGAAGAAAAAAAAATCACGAGAAGCTTAAACGAAAGAAAACCTAATCGAAGGAAACACTTATATTAACAGTCTGATTACAGTTTCGGTAATAGATAATAAATCTGATGAGGATAATGATATATTGCTGAAAGTGTAGCACAAATTAGGGGGTCTATTAATATGCAAGTGAAAGTATATTTTATTTTGCTTAAGTTATGCGTAGTTTCAAAGTTAGGATGAGCAGTATTCAGGTAGAAAAACCTATGAAGAATATGGGATGAAAATTAATTGTGTACACATAATTTCGTCAAAAGGGGTGGGGGCGAGCTCCCAAGTTCATTTATTTTTATTTTTCAATGGAATTTTTGTATATAGCTTATATCTCAACATGGTAAATATATATACAGGGTGTTAATGAACTATACCGACAAACTTTAAGAAGTGATTCCTCACATCAAAATAAGAGAAAAAGTTCATATGGGTGTACGAATTATTCCCTGCAGGGTGAATTTTCCAGACATGCCATGAACCGAATTTTGAAATATGCTCTGATTTTATGATTTGTCCAAAGTAGGCAACCAGTAGGGAATAACCTTTACACGTATTGACAATTGATGAAATAAGCACTTTTGGATTGTGTATGCCTGGCTTCCTTTACGCTGATAAGGACCACCATCCACAGTCTCTCGAATTCGAAATAGGGCCTGTTGAAATTTAGCTTTTTCGTGATTTTGGACAGCCCTAGCTCTGAAACTATGCACTTTTCGCCATAGGTCCATCTGAACTATTTCTCTTATTTTGATGTGAGGAATCATTTCTTAGAGTTTGTCGGTTTAGTTTATTAACATCCTGTATATTTTAATTTTTTCATAATTTCGTATAAATATATAAAGGGGTTAAAGCCCGGAATCCTCCTCTGTGTATACCACTGATGAAATTAAAAGTTTCTGAAAAAAGAATTGGGAGATTGGAACGCAACCTTCTAAATTACCTATAAAAATAGGCATTAAAAATAGAATAAATGGTTAGTTTTCGTTACCAATGTAGTATTATTAGTAAAATCAGAAAGTGTGAGTGAGAAATGGAAGAAAGGATACAATTGATAAAATAATCCCTTCAGAAAGAAGAAAAATGTACAAAATAAGGATAACACCTCATGTACTATGACATTTAATCTTTTTCAATTAGTAACTTAATACTTGAACGTTCCTGTAGTGCAACTGTTCTGTGTTAGTGTTACGTTGGGAAATTGTGAGTGGTACGCGAGGCAGTGATTTCGGATACGTGCATGCAATAGGCCAAACATTGGAGGTGGAGACCTCTCCGATATTTATAGAAGGTAAATTGTGAGTGTGCGTTTAGTTGGAATAAGTGCTTCCAAGACTAACAGAGTCTTAGGTATATCGAGAGCATCAGTGTCCAAGGCTATAACGAAACACAGAATTCGTGGAAAGAGATCATCAGAGAGGAGGAATAACGGATTGAAACCAAGCCTAGATTAAGGGAGGTCGTCTAACATTGAAGAGGATTGTCCCAAAGATCCATAGTTCTGACGCCACCGCACAATTGAGTGTCGAACTTTTTTAGCATTTGGAACAACCTGTTTCTAAAATCATAGTCTGGACGCTGCACAACCTGAACATCCGAGGTCGGGTTGTGATTTTAAAATCTCTTATCACCGTTACCAAGGAGGCAGAGGGAAAACAGCCGATAATTGTACAGAACATAGACTGCTGATGTTAGGAAGAGAGTAATATGACGATAAGAGTAATCTTTCTATAGAGTAGATTGTTTTCCGGAGAACATTTTCTCTTTCACCTCACATCTCAACTAGTGGGGTCACTTAATATTCCCATTGTGCTCATGTACCTACCAAGGAGGAAGATGTCAGATTAGTAAATGAAGCCCAGTTAGACCCATTAAGGATACCTAGACAGTTAAGGGAAGCTTTCGACTTTCCTGGTAGTACGCAGACAGAGCTCAGAAGGCTTCGTTCCTGGGTTATGTGGTCATATTGCTGCCGTGAAAGAAATACTCTCAGACGAACCCAAAATTTACCGTTTTACATTGGTACATGCGAGTGTGGATCGCAACTGAGGCAAATCCACCAAGAACTTGGGATGACATGGGAGGACTTACTTCCTAGGCATGGCTGGAGGTACGAGAAGGAGATTGATTTGTTGGCTATCTAATAGATTCCATGTCCAGAAGGATGGAACGTTTAATAAATGGAGAAAGGTCTTTGACACAATACTAATGTCCCCCATTCCAACTCGAAAACAACCCTTTTTAGGGCTACCTAAACTTGTCTTAAAATGTTTCTCATAGCAACCACATCTTGTATCATATTTTTGTGCAAGTCTACTAATAAAGGAAAGTCTCTGTTGGATTTAACTTAAGACGTAACAATTGGTAATCGCATTCTCTACTAGTGAACTAATATGAACACACGAACCCATTATGAAGAAACATGACTTTGAATTTCCTGTGTTCTATGACAATGATGTTCATAACCATTAAAAATGTATTGAATTTCGTATATTCCGAAACTCCAGAATCTTGATGTGGCAAATTTTTGAATACATTTAAACATAAAATGACAATGAAAATGTTCGAATTTACTTCCATTATTCAATTAATGAAAGTGTCGATTTATAGAGTTTCTTTCCTACCATATTGTCAAGTTTTTATGCCATGCTTCATATTTTGATTATTATATAGGATTTTCACTTTCTACAATTGTGAAATTCCCAAATTCCGAAATTTCGACATTCTGGAATTCAGAAATTTAATTAATAACTTTCTAATGCTATTTATTTGACCACAGCTGGATCTTATACAAGATATGTCACAAAACCTCATGTTGGAAGTGTTTAACGAAATACAATTAAGTATCTTTTAGTCTCTCGTGTAAAGTATGAGGAGAAATGTTAATTATTTCAAATGATTAGAACAAACCACTTTACTCAAATTATACAATAAATAGTGTATTTTACTCTGCATAACTGTGATCATGCACTAGACGAGCAAGGTCCGTATATAATAATATACAACTTTAGCAGTGAACGTAATAAACGCCAGTACAAATGCGTACTATTTAGCGATTATAATACTATCTTTAAGAACGTAAATCCCATGATGTAGTGAAAATATTGAGAAGTAACTTCCATAAACAAATAGTTGCAGACAAATACACTATACACACTTATGTATTGCCTTTACATGTTTTATTAAATTTGTACTTAATATTCACATATACTGACGTTCTGTCAACACTCATCACTAGAGACCGGATGTTTAGATATTAAAAACCTGGCAAAGAGGCACCTAAAATTTAAAAAATACAGCACTTCATCACTACACATAACAGTTGAAATTTTATACATTTTACCAGTCGAAAGTTTTACAGCACTTTATCAGTACATATAGCAGTCCAAAGTTTTACAGCATCTTGTCCCTACAAACAGGACTTATGTTTGTCGGAAGAGACAGAATCCTTTCTTGAAACACTAAAGTATATATTTTTCTCAATAAAGTCTTATTTTGAAGAAAATGCATAGAATAGGCAACATTATGCACTAAAGTTATTATTTAGGCAGGAAGGGGCGGAATAGGCAAAATAGGCAAAATAAAATTCGCTTAAAGGAGCAGTTCGACTTAGAAATGCATTTTTTACCATTTATTTCCATTTGTAGAGTTGAAAATTCTAAAAGGAATGGTGTTTGTTTGATCGCGATACGTTCAGTCGTTAGCGAGTAACAGAGGAAGAAAGATTTTGTGATGACGTCATAGGTGGGCAAGAAGCAAGAGCAGGCTTACATACTACACAGTGCCAAGCATTTCGTTTGTGAGAGGTGCGGTGGCACGTTCTAAGTGCGGTTTCCTTTTCCAGAACTGATTGCAAAGACTTACAAATATCATCTGCATGTAGAAAATGATATCTGATGGTGGGCTGTACAAATGTTTTTATAATATTATAAAACGTATCCTATAAAGCATGAGTTCAGCGTTTCAAAAAAAAAAAATCGAAACCAATATGTAAATAGATGGCGGACGAGATTGCTGCAACACCTAAGTACCTTTTCTTTAATCATTCTTTCGATTCCCAAACATAAGTATGTTCATTATCACGTTTTGTTGCAATTTTTAACGCTGACCCTATAATTTTGTGCTTCAAGGTATGTACAGGAGCGTAACATATGAGGCAAAAATGAAATAACATCTGTAAAGTTTGCCAGAATACGAAAAACACTTCACCGGTTAAATTTCTTTTATTCTCATAGCTGTCCGCGGAACAACTCTCATCAGCCGTTTCATCATCATTGTCACATGATACAGAGAAATTAAACGATGGATCAATGTCCTGAGGAACAGTCATCGTCACTGATTGCTTCTACAAGCCGGTATATTTCACTCCCTAATTCACATTGTATAGCTTATTTCTAAAGCAGTATCTTCAGAATCATGAGTGACATCGTCTCTATTACCCTCTAATGCCTCGTCTTGACTACAACCATCAATTGCGTCTTGTACGATATTTGTACGTTGGTAACTGGACATAGACCGGTGCTTGTTCAATGGCTCGGATTTTAAACCTTTCAATAATATACTTGGAACAGCATTCTTTCTCAGTTTGCGTGTAAATAATTCTCTTGGCATTAGCCAGAAGTGGATCTAGACGGTAAAAACTCAGGAAGGGGGGAGTCAGAACCCAGACTATGATATGTATATCATGTTTACTAAAAACTTTCAAAAATATCTAAGTAATAGCTTAAATCAATTTTGTCACTCAAAAACTGGGGGCCTAAAACCCCGGTCCCAGCCTAGATCCGCCACTGGCATTAACTTTTCTTTCAGTAAACTTGACTTCTCGAAGGTAGGCTCTTTAAGATGTTTGGAACACGAATGATTTTATTTGGTACATTTTTTCCCGTTGATTTTCTTGGGCCATAATTTATATCGATCTGGTGATTTCTCACGACTTAGAAACGTAAGAAAAGATACTTTACGTCCTCAGCTTCAATTGCACAAGAATTACAACCGAAAACACAGAGGTGTTAGGCATTTCTACTTTACTTCACAGACACAGCACACGCTGTACTAACATGTGTTTTCTACTTCACACTAGTGTTTCTTTCAGAAAAAAATCCGGGGGGAGGGAAGGAACACTTAGTATTCGGAGAGGCACATTATTTTTACACAGTACTATTATATTTATTACATTATAGACGTATTATTGTGGTCTCCTCCGGGGGAATCTCTCAGAGCTCCGGGAGACAGTGCCACCCTAAAAACATGTCTGGAAGAAACACTGTTTCGCACAACAAACGTGATTACTGCTCTCTCTCTACTCTTTTTTATACTAATGCTATAGGAAAAACAACTAACAAAAACTTCCCTCAAGAATTCAACACAGAGCAAGACTGCTAACAAATCACAACACAATCTATTAAATCCAATGCACTATTAAAGGTTTATCAGCTGCGTACAAGGGAATGGTTGCTGACTCACATTGAGTTTCTCGCGTATCCCACCCATGACGTCACCATTTACGATTCATCAAAAACAAATGCCTGTAGAAGCTGAACGAGACGGCCTATCAAGATATAAAAAAATACGGGTCTCTTATTTTTTGTTTCTCTTTCTATTGCACCAAACTTGTTTTTAACTCGAACTGCTCCTTTAAATTGAAAATATAACCCCCATGTAAACTTTAAAATCTATTTTTGATCATATCTTTAACATTAAAGAATAGGTATTTTGCCTAACACCCGGTCTCCACTTATCACATTTCAGACGTTATATTTTGAACATAATAATTACTTATGTCTTGAGATGATTATATAATTATTCATGCTTTGATAAATATATCATTGCAAACCAAAATGCATGTCAAATTGGGAATCGAACCCACGACCTTACAATTAGAAATAACGCGTTCTACCACTTTTTTTAAACTTCGTCATTCTTACTTCCTCTTTCTACTACTGTTCAAGACTACTAGACTTGAGAAGGACACGAATACAGAAACATCGAGGGCAGTTAAAATTCGACCCTTTGTGTTAAAAGGCTCGAACTTCTAATGAATTTCACATCACGATCGTCATCCTAATATCTCAGACCACTCGGTTACACCAACCGGCATCACTGAGCTAACATTTGAACACCCTTAGCGCACTTTTTCGACAAAAACATGACTGAATTTCCTAGACAGAGGCATTCATATACATTGAAAATGCTGTTGTTTTCCTTTGTCTTGTTCATTCTAGAATGAATAACTGACCAATGTTTGCTGTCCTTGCTTTCATTAGAAATGTTCTTTTACATACGGAAATGTAGGTGAAAAAAATCAGCATGTGCTCACATGTATACGTAGTTTCGAAATTCTGTATCATTCTGTATGTTACTTTTTCTTACACTTAATAACATTTTACTATGTCCTATTGCACTCAAAAGAAGAGAAACACATCTGCAATTTTTTTCCCAATTGCGAAGATTTACCCTATCCTTGGGGTCTCGGACCTGGAACATTTGCTTTACTGTTTCCGAAGATATCCGAAGTTGGACTTAGATAGTTTTCAGCTCAAAATAGGTATAATCAATGCTCTCATCCTTATAGGAACGACGGATATCGAATAAATACGAACAAAGCTACAAGGGATTGAAAATGTGATTTTTTTCAAAAGGCTTTATTTCGAAAACCTGTTTAAATAAGTATCTCATTTAATTGCATAAATAGTTTTAAATAAACCTGAAGATCACAATACCGATTACAACGATTTGATATCTCAAAACGTTTTGGTAATATAGTAGAAAGTTTTAAAGTTTGCAACATAGCTTAAAAATTTAATTCCGAGAACTTATTGTAATTATACCTACCAAAAAATATTGTTATTATGTTATAGAAACAAAGTAAATTGTTTTAAAAAGCAAAAATTGCATTTTAAAGTTCCCACAAGTGTACCATTTTAACCGATATATTTACCTTTTTAAAATATATATATATATATATATATATATATATATATATATATATATATATATATATATATATATATATATATATATATATAGATAGATAGATAGATAGATAGATATATATATATATAATATGTCTATTGAAAATCTGCGAAATTGACCAAAACACTTTGTCAAGATAAAGTTCTTTGAAAAAAATCAAATTTTTAATTCCATGTAACATTGTTTCTGCTTGTTCGAAATATGTTATATGACGTCATATTACGTAACATATACGTATAATATTCGACATTAAGGTACTTTGAATGTACATTACCCGTCCGTCTCACTCGGATTATTACTGTTGTAGAACACTCTAAAATTTGTATATTTTTGATTTGTGATACTGTAGCGTCCTTAGTTTGCAACACTGCATGATAAGTGTGGCATTGCATGCTTTTTTTAAGTTTATATGTAGTTTTGAAATATGTAATATTCTGACGTAGTGCCATTTGAAAAAATTACAATTTCATGTTGGACTGGCAACACTGTTAACCTTGTAGCATCGCAGAGTATGAAAAGCAATGTCTCCCTGTTAATATATGAATGGTATATACAAAATTTCAGCGTTTCTTGTCAATTCGTTTCAGGGGCGGATCCAGGACCGACTTCTGGGGGGGGGCGGTGGGTTGTCATACTGGTACTTTTAAGGGCTCCAAACTTTGGAATGGGTTTTATTTATACATATAAAATAAGAAAGCTTCCTCTTCTGGGGGGCGTTCGCCCCGATCGACCCCGCCTGGATCCGCTCCTGATTCGTTTAAATGTTACAAGGATGTATTAAAATAAATGGTCCACTTCCCTATAGAGCTCATATAGACTATTTAAATTCTACTATATAAACTATTTGTAAGTGGCATATTAGAACAGAATATAATTAGAAAAAAAAATATTAAAATAAATAAGAAGCTTCAAAAGGATAAAATAGGTTTTTAACATCGGATGAACTTTTAACAAAAGATTCCGGATTAACATTTAAGTTTAAGATTAACTTAGTTAACATTTAAGTTCTGCGTAACATGTTAACTAAACAGTAGTAAACGATTTTTTCTGCTGGCTATACTGTAGAAAATAATTATAGTATAGTTCAGTTAATTTCTTCTAAGAACTTGACTGACCTGCAAAACAGAAAGAGAGAGGAAGAGAGAGAGAAAACTAAAACAAGAAAAAAATTAAAAATCAATCGCAGTTACAACAGCCATTATGAGAAGTGCTTCTTGTTTATATAGGATAGCCTAACAGACTAAAACTCCAGAAAACAACACACAGACCTTATTAAATTATAGTTTGCATGTTCAAAGTACTTTCATTAAAAGAAAAGGAATGTAACCAGTTAGCTTTTCTTACGGTAAGCTTTCTCAACCTATTTCATATCACAATCTCCCTTTTAGCACATCCTCATGCCAACAGTCCTATAAGTACAGTAATTTTCGGTTTTCTAATAAGCTACTATTTTTTGTTATTGTTTTCTCTTTACCGCTTACAGTTGTGTGTATAACTTTTATTTTGAAATGTATTTTAATATGCAGTTTCTGCTGTATTTGTATTTTTTTTTCTATTTCATAATGCAATTCTTGACCAGTTTCATATCATTCCTCCTTTATTCCACGATTCGTTAAAATATTAATATAGTTTGCTATATCTAACAATAAGTGTGGAAATAAAAATATGTCTATCAAAATAAGAAATTCAAAATAATATTTTAAAATGTTTTTCTGCTACTAGATCCTCATTATATTTATTTTTTCACCTCCGTCTGAGACCATCAGGTTGAGAAACCCTGTGTTAGGCAGGAGAAATACTTCCACTTTAAAGAGATTTTTACTTCTTTTCTGAAAATTTCGAAATCTGAACCCTATTATTATTATTATTATTATTATTATTATTATTATTATTATTATTATTATTATTATTATTATTATTATTATTATTATTATTATTATTATTATTACAGGGGAGTGCTAGAGGCAAGAAATCAAGATCTGAAAGGGAAATCTGTTAGAACTTATAGCACCTTCAATAAATTTTGATGCCACGGACTGCAGTGAGCTGATAAATTGGAGAAAATGTAAGCTATCTTCCTCTCCAGCGCTCGAAAACTTGACGAAGAAACTATATTATCACTTATGTACGACAAATCTGATCATAAGTTTGACTTCTTAAATTTTCCATGCTATACTCAGGAAATTGAAAGACGTGTCAAACTTGTCACAGAGTATGCAGGAAAAAGTGTGCCGACAAGAAAACAGATGGCTCTTTTTCAGCTCTTTTTCCTGGAACAAGGTTATTCTTGAAACCCAACTCTAATATATTGGGTTATTCTTGAAATTCCACCGAAAAACTTTTGGAGGCAGTTCCTTATACGAAATGAAAGAAAAAAGTTCTAGTAAACATGGGTCGAAAAACGTCTCCTTTCAGAGTTATGAACTACTGAAAATTCGAAATATCACGTTTCAAAACATCCTGGCTTAGAAACTATAGGGCCTATCCCAAGCGGTTTAAGGAATTACACAAGAACTGGTATACGCTCTATCTAAATATCCATGTTTCAGAATTCACCGGTACCAGCGAAACGAATGCACCATTAGTACTTAAAGAAGTATCCCTATACTTCAACTTCCTTTTCACAGTTCCATTCACCGATAACGGAGGATGGTAAAACATGGATATTTAGATAGATAACATACTAGTTCCTGGGTAATTCCTTAAACCGCTTGGGATAGGTTCTATAGTTTCTAAGTTAGGGAGTTTTGAAAAATTATTTTTCGAATTTTCAATGGATCATAACTCTGAAAGGAGGCATTTATCGGCCCATGTTTATTAGAACTTTTTTCTTTCATTTCGCATAAGGAATCGCCTCCGAAAGTTTGTCGGTGACGTTACCTACCACCCTGTATATATTGTATTGTAGGAATCACTCATTCATAATCACAGTGTAGCTAACAGAAACTACCTATTGAAATTTTCATATTTACGACCTCTAATAGAGATTAATTAATAGTTTAGACGTTTTTTAAAAAATATGCTAATGATTCAATAATTTCGTAGTTTGGTGGTTATTAATGTAGTACAAAGATTATGTCATTAGTACAGAAATGCCCTAATCATAATTTTTCGCGAGATGGGATTAGGCAAGATGAGAAGTCCCATCTCATCTAAAATGGGAAAAAAGTTTATCTTGAAAAAAAAATCAGCGGCTGATAAGCCGTTAGGTGAGATGGAATTAAGTAAGATGGGGTTAAACCTCTTGAATAACCTGTGTTGCGAGACATTATTACAAATGGGTGCCCGAAAATGTATTAAATTTAAGATTTTCTTAACACAAATAAAAAAAATACCAAACGTAATGTAGCAATCAGGAAGATGGGCCCCTCCTTGAAAATTTTCTCCGGGAGCCCATGAAACCAACAAGTGAAAATTGAAAGAAAAATCAAATATAATTTCAAAGTTTACAATAGTACAGCACTCACTATTGAACTGACTTCAAAGTTTTATTACCAGCTGTCTGCGCTGTAAACTTCTTCAGAAAAAAAAGAACGTGACGTAGTCGTTTTATGTATTCCACAAGATGAAGTGGCAAAGCATGAAACACCTGTCAACCCTACAATAAATCGTAAGCTCCTGTATGTGTGTGTTTATAAGATGCTATCTCTGCTATTTGCATGGTCCAACGATCCTTCCTACTAAAGTGAATGACCTGTCTGAAGATTGGCAACGTATGGGTTGGTCAACTATTTTTGCGTGTTTAAAAAACGGATTTCA
The DNA here is from genome assembly GCF_964235325.1 of Thermobia domestica. Classification (NCBI taxonomy): domain Eukaryota; kingdom Metazoa; phylum Arthropoda; class Insecta; order Zygentoma; family Lepismatidae; genus Thermobia; species Thermobia domestica. The sequence continues at coordinate 161,726,393 of NC_137465.1, forward strand.
CTAATCGGCATGCGCTTTACAATGTCACGGTGAGGTATGGGAGAGGATCGTGATGTGTTCGTTTTATTAGCAGCTAAATATTCTTTGAAGCATGAATTATGCAGACGCGTTTCGTGAGCATACGATGAAGTTTTTGAAAGACAATTATGGTTTAAAGGTCTTGACATTCTCATGATAATTAATTGCATTTATATTTCGCAGCACATGCATAAGTCTTGCATATACGTTTCTAGAAATTGGGATTCAATATAGCATTAGATAGTATCGCATTTTAAAATTCACATTTGTGCAATAATCCATTCTATTCAATTATAGCAATATCTTCAAGTTATTTGCAGCAGAGACGGTCACCTTCACACACTTTGCCTTCATGAGGGCCGTCCTCATCTTCACTCACTCGTTTCCGTACATGATGGTGAGGGTATAAATATTGTTTGAGAATGAGACGATGAGCACGTAAATATTAAGGGTGAGGGTGAGTGAGTGGGCGTGATTAGTGAGGGTAAGGGCATCAACATCACTGGAGGGTGAGGAAGTTAAGAGAGAGTGTAGGTGAGAGAATTAATATTATTTGAATGTGAGGGTGAGTTGAATGTGAAGCAGGTGAATGTATTTGAAGGTATTGTTATTATTTGAGAGTGAGGGCAAGTAATAGTGTGAGAGAGATTGAGTCAGGGTGGAATATCAATATTATTTGAGGGTGAGAGCGAGTCAGTGTAAGTGTGAGGGAGATGAGTGTAGACATTAGTATTATTTGAGGGTGAGGGAGAGTATGCGGAAGGAATTGAGTGAGGGCATCAATATTATTTGAGGGACAGGGCGAGTGAGTGTGAGTGTGAGTGAAGTTAATGAGGTGAATGTAAATAAAGGTATTAATATTATTTGAGGGTGAATGTAAATGAAGGTTAGGAAAACTAACAGTCTCTCATTTGCAAATCGTCATTTCCCACATTGTAAAATCAGATTTGACATACATCAGTGAGAAAAGTCAAATATTTAATAATTCAAAGAAGAACGATAAAAGAGGCAAAATAGATATCTAATACTTGTAGATCAAAACGTTAGAGATATACTTTCACAGTTAGGTATTTAATGAATGTATAGGAAGGACTTATTTTAATCTCAAAATATATTACATTATATAGTATACGGTAGGGTATCGATAATTAGAATTGGATGGGACCGAGTCTACCTTTGACTATGGATATGCCCGATTTCACAGATAGTTTACAAATAGAATATAAATGAAGTGAACTTAATTTTAAACCAACTTATCATCACAACGTATAACATAGCGTTACACGATTACTGTTTTATTATTATTATTATTGTTACTTATGTATTTATTCATTTTTTGTTAACTGACGTTTTCAATTCAACCCATATATACAATCATTACTTCGTGGTGACTTAGAGGTAGAGCGTTCATCTCTGATGCGTGGGGGTCTCTGGTTCGATCCCAGCTCGCGCCAAGTGGACTTTGTGGTGGATAAACACCGTGTGCGTGGGTTCTTCCGTGTCATCCCACTTTATTCAGTCCACAGTTGCATTAATTTCTCATCGGCACTAGCCCCTTCAGCCTAGCCGGTATAGCTGAGGGACGTAAAACTGAAGCATTTTATTTTATTTAATTTCAATCATTACTTCGACATTGCTGCATTGGTTTTGATGATTCTTCTTTTGTTTCAAAGAGTATACCTTCTCAGTGTTCCCAAATAAATTTATTTCTGTTATATGGTATACAATGTCTGTTAGAAAAGTAATGAGATTGATTTTCTGTTAACAGTGGATGCTATTATTTTTACAAATTAAGGTTATCTGCTTCAAATCAGTTCCTTTGTGTAACTACTCAGCAACGGGGGCATTGTTTTCATTCTTCGTAGCACTGCTGGAAGGTTTCTACTAGAATACCTTTCAGCTCATCTATTACGCTCTTCTGGGTATTATCCAGAGTATCAAAAAGGCGTCCTTTCAAATGGTTTTTGACCAAGAGGAATATAAAGAAGTAACAGAGAATGAGACCCAGCAAATAGGATGGTTGAGAAAACACACAATATTTTTTTTTTTTCTGTCAAAACTAATAACATAATATTCATCATCAGTCCTGAGGATCTTTGGCTTACACTTTTCTCATGTTTAAATCCTGTGTTAAAATTTGATGGACGATCAACACGTTTAAGTTTAACTCACTATTGATCACCCTCATCGTCAATCGACGATCTGACCTCACAAAAGATTGTCACCTGCACATTGTCATCCTTTGTAAGATTTAAGGTCTTCTCTAACGCGTTCGTCTTCCACTTGTCCTCGACTTTCTGCAGGAAGCATTGTGCCATCTGAACACTTGTACCCTGGATAGAAAATTGCTCCATAAACCATAAAATTTGGACACTCAAACTTTTCCAAGATGACAATTGCAGTGCAGCGCTCCTATTCCGCTTCAAATCCATTTCCAAAGATCTTGAACAGAAGATGATGGTCTGTCAGTTATATGTTCATCTCATCACGTAACAAGCAAAGTGTACCCCGATGCTTGCTGCAGCTTACTCAACAAATCTTTCTCATGTTTGTGCTGATGAAAACCTGTATGCACAACATGGTGCTACAAGACTATGATACCTCGCTTCTGTGACGATCAATGACATTACAAACTCGAAGGGACACCATCCCGATATTAGTCACCATCAAAACGTAGTTTTAGAAATGAACATATAAAGCATCTGATAATATGGGATAATCCAAATCCACGGCAACAAACGTTGATACCCACGAGCTAGATTCAATCTTGAAAATATTATTATTACAATAATACGACATGATCTGCAAATTCGAATGATGGTTATCTCAGCCTAAGTACAATTTCTCTAAATTAGAAGTAAAGCTGTAAAAGAGCATTATTATTACATAGATAAGTATTATAATATACAATAATTAACATATTCGGACCCAAGAGGAACGGGAATGGGGAATGACGGAAACTTCATAACGAGGAACTACATAATTTATATGGTTTACTCAACATTGTTAGGGTCGTCAAGTCTAGGAGGCTTAGGTGGGCGGGTCATGTAGCTAGAATGGAAGAAAATAGAAACGCTTTCAAAGTCTTGACTGGAAGACCAATCGGAAAACGACCATTAGGAAGACCTAGGCGCAGATGGGAGGACAATATTAAGATGGTTCTCGCAGAGATTGGAATACAAAGTAGAAACTGGATGCAGTTAGCTAAGGATAGAAGTCAGGGGAGAGCTTTTGTGAACGCGGCATTGAACCTCCGGGTTCCATAGGCCATACAGTTAGTTAGTTCTAATAATTAACGTAGTACTGTAAATTTCATTGAATATAATATTGTTAATTCTATTTCTATTTTGTTTCAGGTATGTACCGTTGGAACTTCTGGAAAAATATAGGTCAGTCGTAGTCTTCTTAATTGGAAAAGTGTACATATATTTTTATGTAACTTTTTTTTTTTTTTTTTTTTTAGGTTAGCAGTAGATAGGAACTATCCAGATAAGTATACAGCATGAATGATAGAAGCATAAGATAGCTAGGTAAATGTCGATTCTAGGTTAAGATTTTTATTTATGTCGTTAGTGTTCATTCCTTCGTGAAGATGAAATGAAGTGAAATCTTCCAGTTTAACGTCCCACAATTATGCCTGTTAGGCTAAGGGAGATGGATGATTAAAGCAAGTGAATGATGACGGAGGAATTGGTGAAATGGGAATGTGGGAGGGGATGGGAGTACTCATAGAAAACCCACGGACATAATCGAACCAAGGACCCAACGCACCAGAGGTGAGCGCTCTACCACTGAGCCATTGTACCCCGCAAGTTATTCCTTCATATGTTAAGTATAGATATAAGCTGATTCTTTCGTGATTCAACTGCATCACATCATTTACTCAAATTAATACACTACTATTTATTTAGTAACTTATCTGTGTCTTATTACGTTGAGTTACTTATTTATTAACACTTGTTACTTTCAAGCGAGGAAAGGAGAGAGGAAAGTATGGTGGTCGTGAAAAAAATTGAATTTGAAATTTTAACGGATTTACGTTGCATATCCATAGATACAAAAAAAAAAAAAAATTGCGATTTTGTCAAAAAAAAAGGGGGGCTTTTATGAATTTGTTCGTATTTCATAAATCAAATTTTCAACAACAACTGTATACTGTGGTATAAGCCGAGGAAAAGACCGAGGAGCAGTTTAGTCTTGGAATAAGTTTTTTTCCGGATGATTATTCTCAAAATGAACTCAGGCGATTTTGTTCTATTTTATAAATAAATAGTTTAATGTTCCTATAATATTGCATAAATAACTTTCATGATAATGGCCACAAGGGGTAGTCTACTCTTGGGATGAGTTTTTTCGACAGTTATATGAAATATGTGTTTTGCGATTTTATCTTATACACAAATATTTAATCAATAACTCTAACGTATTTTATCAATCATTTTCTTATGATAAAATACACAAGAGGTAATTTACTTTTGAGGATAAGTCTTCTTTGAGCAAAATTTTTCAAAGGTGCTTATAATAATTTTGTTCGTATTTCACAAGAAAATGTTTCATTATTAACTGCACCACAGATTCGAGTGAGAAAGTTTAGTACGGTGGCCCCTACCTTTCATTTATTGATGTTTCACAGCTTAAACTTTAATTTTTTAATCATCAGTTACATTAAAACAAGAAATAAACTAGTGATAATTCTTTTGCTATTTCTTTGCGTTTCAGGTAAATATACGAAGAAACCGCTAAATATACGAAGATTACGTTAATAGTACAGTACCCAGGGGCGGATCCAGGGAGGGGGCGATCGGGGTGATCGCCCCCCAGAAGAGGAAACTTTCTTATTTTTTATATATAAATAAAACCCATCCCATAGTTTGGAGCCCTTAAAAGTAGCAGTATGACAACCCACCGCCCCCAAGAACTCGGTCATGGATCCGCCCCTGACAGTACCAGCTATCAAGAAAATAGCAATTACACATGCAAGATGAAGACGGACTTGTATGATACATTGCCATATACAGCACATTTCAAATAACTGGAATTTTGATAGTATTTAAATATTTTATTTCATAGTAAAAAACATCTGATGTGAAGAATAGAAAATAGGAGGACCTTGTAGGCCCGACACAACTTAAAATTACATGATATTATTTGTAATGGTCATACTGAAACTTCGGAATATCAATGACGTAATAGCAATTATTATCTGAAAATTTATAGTTCAGATGCAATCTTCTGGTATTAACCCAAATCAATCGAACAGTAATTCACGGGTATAAGATAATTTCTCCCTTACATTTTTAATAAAATTGTATGGTTTTACTTTAGTTTGTAACTTTCAAGTAATTAGTTTTCATTTATAAACGTGTTGTCCGTTTCCAAAATTTCCCTTGTCCAATAATAATAATAATAAAAAACTTTCAGGAAATCAGATTTTTTATCGTCATCTTAATTTCTACAACTGAAAATAAGCAAAATATGTTTTGTAAATATAAAATAAATATCTGAACATATTAAATGGAATAAATCAGCTAAAATTAAGTATTAACAAATCAAAAATCATGAAAAAACACATTGCAAAAAACAAAAACAAATGAACAAACAAACAACAAAAGGACGAGAGACATCTTGGAATTGAGCGACTCATAGCCTATGTTTCTTTTATCTTAAATTTTTCATCTTCTTTTTAGACAGTTCTATTATAAAAAGATTTGAATCTTTTAGCATATCGCCTACAAATCTTATAAAACTTTTGAAGCTAACAATATAAAACATTAACATAATATATAAATTGAAAATGAATAAAACACGAAATTAATATCTTTCTTGTAATGAGGTACGAAGGAGTTCATTACACAGTCTCCATAGGACTCAAATTATTTGCACATCGTTTTTCAGGATGCTTCTGGCACCTTATCGTACCTGATCTGGCATACCAAGTTCCAAATTGATATCCAGTTCAAAATCTGTGTGATTGCCTGGAGCCATAGGTGCCGCCACAGTGGGTGCAGTGGGTGCAGCTGCACCCACATTAACTTTGATTTTCATATTTTCCACAATAATCCTTTCTATTTTGTATATTTATTGTTTCCTATGTTTGGATATTTGAGTAACTTCTTAAGTTTCTCACAAGTTACTTGCTATCATATAATGTTTTTCTAGCTTTTTTTAAAAGTAAAACTTAGGGATTATTTTTAAGATCTTAAGGCTCAATAGTGCAGAGCGTTCTGGCAACAATATTGGGTTATGTTGGCAGAGCATGTTTGGCGAACAGTGCGATGAAATTGCTAGTTGAGTTGTTATAGTATGTACACATGTCGGGATGTTAATTTGCCCCTAAAATGTTTAAATAAAAACAGCAAGGAACTTTGCTTGGGTGGATAAAAAAACACATCTTCAACCAGAGCCCTTGTAATTGATGCCATTGAAAAAAAAGTTCCCTTGTATACTTAAAAATTCAAATATTTCTTTGCTAAATCCATAACTCACATACACGTGTATCATGTATGAAATTTCTTTAAATAAGTACATAAAAGTTTTTATTGCGTACCATGTTAATATTTTTTTACTATGGCTTATCCCTTTCCAGCCTGCACCCACATTACCAAAATTCTGGCGCCGCCTATGCCTGGAGCAGTGGGTAAAACGAACAAATAGGCATCTTCTATTTTGTTAGAGCTGTGGCATCTGCTGGTAAGCAAATCGATTCACATCGGTGAGCCAGACCTGCAGCATCTCGTGAAGGTATGAGGACACGATGGCTCAACCATAGAACGCACCTGGTACGGGTCCCTGAATCGATCCCAAGCCATGTGTTTATGGTAGACAACATCGTGTCGTGGGTTTTCTCGGGGTTCTCCATTTCCTCCAATATTCCACCAATTCTTTCATTATCATTCAATTTCATTCATCGTCCGTCCTTTAGTACACAAGGTATATCTGTTGGACGTAAAACTGAACGATTTAATTTTATTTCGTGGAGTCATTTCCAAATATAATTCAGACGGTTACTCAGTACAAAGGCGATATACTCGGTATTGGTTAAGTTCTATGGAGAGTGGCTTTCTTCTTGCGGGGAGGGGATTCTAGTATATTTTTTGAAAGGAATCGAATGAACTGAAAAATGAAATGAAATCTTTGAGTTTTACGTCCCACGGTTATGCCGGTTAGGCTAAAGGAGACGGTGATTATGAGTAATGAATGAAATGGTGGGATGAAGAAAGTGGGAGGAAACGGGAGAACCCCGAGAAAACCCACGCACACGGTGTTTGTCCACCACAAAGTTCACTTGGCGGGGGCTGGGATCGAACCCGGGACCCCTATCACCAGAGGTGAACGCTCTACCACTGAGCCACCGCGGCCCCCTCGAATGAACTGAATCACACTAATGTGGTCTTGTCTGAGTTTTTGGATTTCCATTCAACTTTTCTCGTCGCATTATTTTATTTCACAGAAGAAATTGACTATGTGGAAATAATCAAGACATAAATGATTAATCAGTAAATTAAATATCCATAATCAACAGGTATTCTCGTATATGTTTTAAGAAAAGTTATATAATTAATTATTTTCTTCACTCGTGTTTTTATTTTTTAAAAATCATGTTTAGAAATACAGAACTTTAACTATTTATATCACGTAACTGATTTATTTACCACTGAAAAAAAAAACCTTCTGTACTTAAGATAAGTTTTAAAGACAGTAAATCACCAACAGATGGCAGCATTTGTTCCCTATATTTCCAATATGTTTTGTAGGAAGCGGCAATATTCACAATATTAAATCGACTTTAAGAAATTAATATTCAAACCAAGTTGAATCAATAGTTAGAAAATAATCCGTACCCTTTCGTGATATGTTGTTTCTTCCATTGTTAAGGAGTTTTATTATTAGGCAAGAGTAAAATTAAGTGCTCTGTACAATGAACAAAATAAAATAATGGAAAAGTGCATGGATTATTCTCAGTTGTTGATTCCACTTGTCTTTGGACAAAGTTGAATATTCATGTCTTGAAGTTGTAACGATAACTTGTAGAAATACGTATATGTTATTAAGGTCCCTGGTCCGTTATCTTATGGTCTCATTTCCTATGGTCTGTATCGTATGGTATCATTTCCTTTTTTTGTGGCCAAACATGTAGAAACTTTGTGGCCCGTGATACAAAAAATTCAATACTTATATTTAATTCAATCTAACATTTTCTTGTACGCCCCACATTTTGAGAACTACATACAGTGTAGCCAAACCAAAACTAACAATTTACTCAGTATAATGTGCTTATTCCGTAAAAAAAAATACGGAAACTCAATTTAGGGACCTTTCAAAAATTTTATGGCCCCTGATCCACAAAATTCAATATATTTCATACAAACATTTTCTTGTACGCCCCATATTTTGAGAACTACATATAGTGTAGCCACACCGAAACAACTTATTCAGTATGGTGTGCTTATTCCGTAAAAAAATATATGAAAATTCGATTTAGGGACGTTCAAAAATTTTGTGGCCCCTGATCCAAAAAATCCAATATAGGTATTTCATTCAATCAAACATTTTCTTGTACGCCTTATATCTGGAGAACCACATATAGTATAGCCAAACCCAAACTATCACTTAACTCAGTATGATGTGCTTATTCCGTGAAAAATACAAAAACCCGATTTAGGAGCCGTTCCAAACTTTTGTGGCCCCTGATCCAAAAACTAATTATCGGCCAACATCGCAATCTTTTGATCCATTCTTTGGATCATTCCTAAAATTCTTGTTTTGGGGTAGTTCTTTACATAGTACGAGATTAAGTCATAGTGGATGTATGTAAGTTCGTTTATAAAGAAGATTAATTATAAAAATAAAAGTTAAATGCACAAAATCCACGAAAAATACAGTAGTTCAAATACATTTGATTTCTTGTGTTATCATTTGAACAGTTGGTGTATGAATTATTTTTGAAATATTTCCATAATTTTAATATAACGAACTTGGAGCTATTATGTAATCTAAGTTGATTCAATTATTGTAAATATTGTCACTCCCTTTAAAATACATTTGTAAGACGTGGTATACGTGCTGCCATCTGTAGGTGACAGCCGAAACTTCATATTCATCTCAAGTAACAAGAAGTGACAAGTGTGTATTTAATTGAATATTAATTCAAGATATTAGAACCCATTTTATTTTATTTTATTTTATTTATTTTTTTCATTTCATTTACGCCTGCTCGGAGTTTATATACCGGTACATATTCATATCTCACAAGGAAGGATCACACAGTGGCTCCGCTGAGATCCGATCGAGATAATTGTGCTTTCATTTGATATGTCATAACTAGATGAATCCCAAAGTTAAACGTGCCACCGGGCGGAATATCGTGAGTTACAACATATTTTGTAATGTAAGAACTACAAAAAAAATTACCTGTCAGACTAGTTTGAACCGAGTCATTTGTTCGGAAACGGTTGGGTAAGTGGAAAACTCGGCTAACACGCATCCCATCATTTTCAACGACAAACTTTTTGGGGAAAAAAACTTTATCCCAGAATCCCCCGCAGGGCTCTAGACGGGGTCCAACTCAAAATTTTCAAATGGCAAGGGGGGTTAAGTGGCACATCATTTGAAAGCTGTTGTAAAATGAAAGAAAATGCAGCAATTTTCGACTCTCTACAATAACCCTGTGCAAAATGGCAACGGGTCAAAGTGTAAACAGAAACTTAATTGAAAAGTCCATGGTCACCCCTATAAATCGGAAACGGTGAGACAAATGTGAAAATAGGAAAGGAAGTGTGGCATTATTTTCAAAGTACAACGATTTAAGTGAAAACATCTTGTCCCAGGGTTCCCACATGATCCCAGGTGGGGTTCAACTAAAAAGTTTCAAATGGCAAGAGAGGTAGGGCATCGTTTGAAAGCTCTTGTTAAGTGAAAGAAGATGGAGCACGTCTCGACTTTCTACGACAACCCTGTCCAAAATTGCGGTTTATCACAATGTAAACAAAAACTTAATTGAAAATCTATGGCCACCTTAAATCCAAGATGGCAGCTTAAAACCTATATCGAAAGGATAAGCATACAAAACTGCTGAAGCTAGGAAAACAAATTTGGCATTATTGTTGATTAAGTGACTAAAATAATGAAAATGTTCCAAAACGCGACATCTTGAGTTCAAAATGCCGCACTATGCATCGAACGCATATCCAGCTCACATCACTGGTGTTGGAGAAGCGAACGTTTATGGTTAATAGTAGATATCCACAAAATATCAAAGAGTATAATCTGTAATCCAATATGGCTGCCAGCGTGAAAAATGAGTTTGTATATAAATGTTATTTCTTGGAATACTGTGACCAAAGTTTGACGCAGCTCGATGTACTGAAATGACTTACACATGTTTGGTACTACTCGCCAATTTTGCAAATGAATGTTTATATATATGGTATTGCTTGAAGTATTGCGATCAAACCAACGAATGGCATACAAATATAACCATCACGAAATAGACCCCTCAACCTACTAGTGCAGCAAGTTCTTTCTGTATGAACTACGTATGACAAAATTAGAAAAATACCCGAAGGTATTCAACTTTTGTTTAGCGGTACGAGTAGGAAGTCAGAGTTGTGTGTTCATCGCATATTCGTTATATTCAAGTAAATAATGTCGAGAGAACCGTGACGAATGTGCATTAAGAACAAAACATATATGTGTTGTTACCGAATGAAATAATAGTTGAAGTGAATCGAAATTCAATTGTTCTTTAGTCTTCCTATTATTTCTAGATACGTAATAGAGAAAAATAGAGATTTAGATTTGTACTGTTATGAATGACATAGGTTTTAAGCGGCCATCTTGGATTCAAGGTGGCCATAGCTTTTTAATTAAGCTTTTGTTTACATTTTGACCCGACGCAATTTTGCACAGGGTTGTCGTAGAGAGTCGAGACTTGCTGCATTTTCTTTCATTTTACAACAGCTTTCAAACGATGTGTTACTTAACCCCCTTTCCATTTAAAAAAAATGAGTTAGACCCCGTCTGAGACCCTGCGAGGACCCTGGGGCAAACTTTTTTTTTATCCGAAAAAGTTTGTCCTTGAAAATGATGGGATACATGTTGGCCGAGTTTTCCATTTACCCAACAGTTTTCGAACAAATGACTCGGTTCAAACTATTCTGCCAGCTTTGTAGCTATTATATTACAAAATATGTTGTAACTCACGACATTCCACCCGGTGGCATGTATATCTTTGGGATTCGTCTAGTTATAACATATCAAATGCAAATACAATTGTCTCGTTCGGATCTCAGTGGAGCCACTGAGTGACCCTTCCTTGTCAGTCATGTTACCTTGTACACTCATGTCCAAAATTATTGTCGCATATCTATAAATATGTTGTTGTAGGAGTATAATTTGATAACGAATTCGCCCCGTATTTCTTATAATGTTAGTATGTGTATAATCGGCAAAGACGTGTATGTGGCAAATTTCATGTCAAAAGAGCAGTAAATAAGAACAACAAAACGAAAATAAAACTTTCTCGTCCATTTGGCAACATTTTGTTTTACCCATTCTAATTTTCGTATTCATAATTGTTTTCCTATGAAATTTACCACAAATATACATTTCCTGATTATACATATAATATCAGTATTAAAAGTACCCTGTAAAATCATTATCAAATTATATTCTTACAAGAAGGCAGTTATAGATATGCGACAATAATTTTGGACATGTGTGTACAGGCACGTAGCCAGGGGGAGGGATCTTCGAGACCAGATATGAAAAAAAATAAGGATGAAACAAAATGAAATGAGAAAACGAAGGATCAGCGTTAAAAATAAATAACTACAGGGAGTTTTGGTTACTCTTTCTTATGAGGAGATTTGTATTACAATACTTGCAATACATGGTTGCGAGGTGAGCGAGATATCCTGGAAGAGTCAGGAAATTGGAAATTTCTAGAAAAGTTACGGAATTCTCAGAATTTCTGCTATTAGTCAGGGAGATTTCAAGCTTCCGAAAACATAGTGACGTTGTGTAACAGCGTGGATATTTTTTATCATAATTTTTCGTCATCGCATCCTTGCAGTATCAAACATGTTATTTCAAAAACAATTTTCTACTGCTCCTTTAACCTGTCATTGGGAACAGACAGTAGTTGACGGAATAATAAAAACAAAAATTTATGCGAAAAGAAAGTTCTGTTAACATTTGATTCAACAGAAAAAGGAACGCAGATATTGTAAAATATTTTACAAGATATTATTGAGTATGTATTTTTTATAATAGTGAATATGTACTTTTTTATAATAGTTGAGGTCATAATGAAAGGGAAATTGTTATATTTGAATGAACCAGGTCCGCACCCAGAGGGCGCTAGAAGGGCTATGGCCCCCCTAAACTTTTCGCGGCCCCTCCAGACCTGAATACAAAATGCAATTATTAACACAAAAACACAATTTAGATATTTGTAAGAGAATTTTTTTAATAACTTGGCCCCCCTAACATATTCATTCCCCCCCCAAACCTCTGTGGCTGGATTCGAGCCTGGAATGAACAGAGAAAGGACATAAATATTGTAAAATCTTTTTCAATATTTTTTTTTTTATTATTTTACTCGAGATTTCTTCATAGTTTGTTATTAAAATACTTTCCAATATATCCTCATTTTATTGTCCTAACAAACCAATATATGTTGATAGTAAAGTAGTTTATATTGATCGATCTTCTGGCCTTCAGAATTTTGTCACGCCTCCCCCCTCCCCCATTACGAAATCCTGGCTAAACGAACCAATATATGTTCCAGTAAAATAATTTAGAATGATCGACTGCTGGTGTGATGATGACAGTATTTCATGTCACGGATCCTATGTGCCTGCCTTGCATTCCAACATAGCACCTCCTGGATGCTTTTCAGTTTTTTCTCCGTTTTTCCATTAGTCTTTCCTCCCTATTCCTTTCCCTGCCAATTAAATGAAGCATTTTAGCGAAAGTGTGCTTTTTAACCGGGAAGCAAAACTTGTTGAATTACCACCAAATTTGGTAAGGCTATAGAGGGTCAAATTTTAGGAATAAGAGTTTATTGATATTCAAACCGGTAGTGGTAGGCATTAATAATTTCGGTTTTAACGTTGATCACTATAGAGAAAATACGTTAATAGATAGCGAGAAACCATTTTCTGTAACCGATTAACCCTTAAGTAAGAGTGCCAATTTTCGTAACGTGTGTATCAGATACACCTGTTAAATATTTTGTATTTCCAGGTTATTAATGATGCCTTTTGATCAGATATTTCTTAACGGTACTCTTTAAAGCATTTCCCTTGGGGTGAATGAACAGCAGAACTTAAAATTTCAGTAGCTCGTAAAATGTAAACATGTCGTATTTTTGGTATGTTTTAAAGATGAGGTAATTATTAACTCTATGTGTGCGGATGAGTTACTGAATCATAAAACCCGGCAAAATTTTATACCTGGAGATTTTGTTTTAAAGGTTAATTTTACAAACATTTCAGTTATCTCAAAATGAGTTTTTTTCATTTATAAAACACACTTACTTACTTTCTTACTTACTTACTTACTGACGTCCGTCGGTCGGTCGGTCGTTTGAACGCTTCGAAAGTGTCCAAAAGATATGTAGGCGATTTAAGACTGTTGACTTAAAGTGTACTAAATACTGTTAGAAGTTAAGTTTCGAAGTGTACAGTAACTTAGGTTAAAATATCAAATGTGCTGAAGTGACATTTTCTGTAATGTAAAGCGAAGCCTCCTAAACAACATTTTTGAAAACTTATAAAAATCCTAAAATGCACATTTTAAAATCCTAATTTCAACTATATGGAACCTAAAACTTCGAAGCCTACTTATAATACAAGCAGCGTCTGAAACTCTAGAAATTGTGGTAAGATCGAACTCGTAATCGAGCTAAGTTACGGGAGGTGTAAGTGCGGTTTGAATACATTGAACTCACTCACTCCCGAATGATGAATATGTTCAGTGAAAGCATCGGACTGCTAAGTCTTGATGTGCAGTTGCAGTCATAACGCATGAGTCCCTGAAGATCATATCTCAAGCCCACGGTAGAGGAGGAGAAATCCAAGTTACATTTTTGAAGTCTCGAAACATACTCTCAATTGACGGAGTCCGATGATCAGTAAAGAGGTAAGTTACGATAATAATAATAATAATAATAATAATAATAATAATAATAATAATAATAATAATAATAATAATAATAATAATAATGACTATTATTATTATTATTATTATTATTATTATTATTATTATTATTATTTGTTGCGTTGTGGTTCCAGCGTGTCCCTTTTCTCCACCGAATAAATGTGTTCGTTTGGAATTTACGATCGGTGTATCGTATAGTGTTCCATTTGACATCGCTTCGCATCAATTAGAGATCCCAATCACCACCAAATGTTATCATCTTGAGTTTGCAATATCTGTCTTCGTGAAAAAACAGGTTAAAGTGTATCACATTCTGGCATGTATGACCAGAGTACATAACTTTCAGAGGCTAAGAGGGAACGATCATTCTACTTCCGGTTCTAAAACGTTGCGAATCATAAGAGTAAGCATACTTCCATCTTTCAATATGTCCTTCCACTTGTGCAAGTTTCAATGCGATACTCGTCAAGGAGTTGAATAGCTTACCTTGTAATTATGGTAAATGCATACTGATACAAGTGGACTAGTGTCTCTTTTAATAGATGGATATAAGTTGAAGAATTCGTAACATTACGCATAGGATGTCGAGAGTATTGTATCTGAGAAACTGGACGTGTTCAAGTGAATCTGTGTCGACTGAAACCATAATTGGTCAGTTCTTGTATTTGAGGTATTCCTAATAATCCTCAATACGAGAGACGATCAATTAGTTTTTGCACTCGTATGGAAAGTGTTGTGTTATATAGGGTGTTTCAGATAAAACGTCCAGTGCTTATAAATCCGAAACGGCTGAGAATAAAAAGATGAAACAAAAACTGAGATAGAAAAATGTCATAGGGCGCATCACATGGTGTTGTTGTGGTGACCCCCAGGGCCCTCCTTCAAGGGGGCCCAGGGGCCAACTTCAAATTTTTAAATGGAAACATGTATTGAATCATACCTCATTCAATAGTACTTGAAAAACGAAACAACTTTTGTAGGAAACAATTTTCGATTTGGGCCACCGTTTTCAAAATGGCCGCAAAAAGTTGATCCTATATCAGATAAAACGTCCAGTGCTTATAAATCCGAAATGGCTGAGAATAAAAAGATGAAACAAAAACTGAGATAGGAAAATGTCATAGGGCGCATCACATGGTGTTGTCGTGGTGACCCACAGGGCCCTCCTTCAAGGGGGCCCAGGGGTCAACTTCAAATTTTCAAATGGGAACATGTATTGAATCATACCTCATTCAATTGTCCTTGAAATACGAAACAACTTTTGTAGGAAACAATTTTCGATTTGGGGCACCGTTTTCAAAATGGCCGCAAAAAGTCCTGTATCAGTTTGAAGTTGGCACCTGGGCCCCATTCACGGAGTTTTCTGAGGGTCACCACAACACCACCACTTGATATGCTTTATCATCGTTTCTATCTCTTTTTGTTTCATCTCTCTATTCTCAGCCGTTTCTGATTTAGGCCTATAAGCACTGGACGTTTTATCTGATACAGGACCCACTTTTTGCGGCCATTTTGAAAACGGTGCCCCAAATCGAAAATTGTTTCCTACAAAAGTTGTTTCGTTTTTCAAGTACTATTGAATGAGGTATGATTCAATACGTGTTCCCATTTGAAAATTTGAAGTTGGCCCCTGGGCCCCCTTGAAGGAGGGCCCTGGGGGTCTCCACAACAACACCATGTGATGTGCCCTATGACATTCTCCTATCTCAGTTTTTGTTTCATCTTTTTATTCTCAGCCATTTCGGATTTTTAAGCACTGGACGTTTTATCTGATATTGGACCCACTTTTTGCGGCTATTTAAAAACGGTGGCCCAAATCGAAAATTGTTTCCTACAAAAGTTGTTTCGTTTTTCAAGTACTATTGAATGAGGTATTATTCAATACATGTTCCTATTTGAAAATCTGAAGTTGGCCCCTGGGCCCCCTTGAAGGAGGACCCTGGGGGTCACCACAACACCACCATGTGATGCGCCCTATGACATTTTCCTATCTCAGTTTTTGTTTCATCTTTTTATTCCCAACCATTTCGGATTTATAAGCACTGGACGTTTTATCTGAAACACCCTGTATATATATGAAACTTACCTAATAAATCTGATTATATCTTAAGATAGCAATTTGTCATTTTTATGCTTCTAGCACAAAAGGTTTGAAGGTATGACGTTTGGAATAAGCGGAAGTGTCGAACTATGCTCACCTCTTTTTAGAAGGAGCATCGAGCTGATTCTACATCTCAAGTGTAGGCTCTCTGTGCACCCAACGAGAACGAACGACTTTTGTGATATTCTTGTGACTATAGCCCAAAGAAGTTAATGAGTGAACAGTAGAAATATTCCTTATTTTTTAAAAAACTCGTGTGTAGCCTTCTTCCAAGAAAGAAATATTTTCAGTTTTTTTGAATTGTAAGCGAGTAATCCTCGCTAATTTAAGGTCACAGCGTGAGAAACATATTACAGGGGTTTACTGCAAAAATCTTATGATGCTCTGAAGGAGTCTTTAAAAAAAGAAGTAGCTTTCCTTCGGGTGCTGAAGTCATTTTGACTGTGGAGAACTGATTTTCTAGCTAACGTGACTTTCTGCAAAGAAAGGCCACGAAAGTTGAAAGACTGCTGGAGAAATATGTTACTTTGCAAGGTGACTGACTATGTGGAAAAGAACAAATAACATATGTCAGTTTCAAACTTTTAGCTCTAGTTTTTCCATGCGAGGGCAAAACTTACTAACTGTCCCTCGTAATAGGTTTTGATATACCCTTTTGAACAACAGGAAAAAAAAAAATGCTCCTTAACGCATTGGGTTAGTAGCTTTACCTAGCCGCGCTAAGTAAATGGGCAAGAACTTACCTTTGGACAAAACTCTTAAACAACACATAAAGATAAACCAAGAAGTAAAATGCTTAAGTTCTTTTGCAATAAACTGAGATTCTATATTTTCTAACATGGAAACATATATATATAATATATATAGTATATGAATATTTTTTGTGTATATCATATGTGTAACAATATGTACAATATTTTTTTTTTCTTTACAATTTACAAAATTTTGAGTTCTTGTGTTTTCATGGATAAAACAACATTGATAATATTATCAACAGAAATTGTAGAGAACTTCTTACAAATTGCTACACAATAACCAAAATAATAATAATTACAATAATTTGTACATAGATAGTTATTTTAAAAAATAATTTAAACCTTGAAATATCTTTAAAGCACTACAACTGATAAAAATATATTACTACAGTAGTAAAGAAACTAAATATAAACAAAATCATAGTAAATCTGGCAAGAAAGAGTAAAGATTGTTAGAATACATAAATTTTTAAATTTTGGTTCACAAGTTCTTCAGGAAAGACATAACATGAGCATTTATATATTATTTTCTTTTACTTCAATTACTTTTTCACAGGAAATTTACAAGAGAACGTAGTTGCATGAGTTGCATAAGAGTATTTTATAAACAAAAACGTTAAAAATGTTAACATGTCTCCCATTTTATTTAAGAATTTGTTTCTTCCTTTTTCTTTTGGTTCGTAATCATACCACTTTAAAACAACTGTTCAAAATTGAATATAATTTCACAGAACTGTTCTTCATTACTTCGGAAGATTTATTAACAGGAACAACCCTTTTATCATATCGTATTCACATAGTACAACATACACATGTTATTAACAAATGAATGAATAGAAAACTACCTTCTACTTCTATTAATTTATGATTTAAGCTCCAATGGCAATTCTGGACATTTTTCAGGTCATTTATATATATATTTTTTAACACGCACACGTATATATGTATATATTCCGATCTATTGCGCTATGATATAGAGAGCATTACATGTTTGTAGGCAAGGTTGAGATAGAGATCTCGAATTCTGGCAAATTAAGATTTCACAGTTTAAAGAACACATTGTAGTTATGGAAAATATTTTTATTTTGTTTTATTTTATTTTTCTAAATAATAAAACAAATTAAGACGATTGTTTCAATTGTAAAAATTTGTGAGAAAGTAAACAGGTAACAAGTTTACTGTATCTACGTAGTATAATTAGTGAAGATAAGACATGTAAGAAAGAAGTAATAATAGATAGGAATGGCGAATCAAGTCTTTAGGAAGAAAGAAAGAAAAGAAGAAAAAGGATTGTGACTTTTTTTTTTAACATTTTAAGTGCAAATCCTCAAAATCAGATGTTTTATTCCGGGAACAGAAGTGTTCACTGGCCTACTGAATAACACACAAACTGTGCATGCACATGACCCCCAGTAGTATCAAGAGTGCATAAAATAAATGCACATGGTGCTTAAAATATTAAACAAAGAATTAATGAAAGACCCATCCACTATTTCATATACAGTATTATACTGTCCGAGGTAGAACATGGAGATTACGGCAGAATGATCCAAAACCAACTGGAAACGTTCGCAATGTGAGCAGAAGAAAGAAAACGTGCTGCATTAATCTGATGAGCAACTAAAAAGTGTTAGCAAGAGACATTAATACTGAGAGGCAGTACGAAAAAAATTCTCAGGGATATAATAGAAAATCAAAGGCAAAAAGTGAATGAGGAAAGTGGAAAAAATGCAACTGAAGGACTATCTTAAATAAGATTTTTTTTATCAAAGCTAAAATATTTGATAGAGAAGTCGATAGAGAACAGTGAAGTGAAGGAGACAGCCTGTAAACACAGAGGAGTGTAGAGGAAAACAGTGCATTGTAGTTACTTCTAGTAATCTCAGAATAAATATGGACGGCTGAAAGTTACAGTGGTATGGTGTAAGTTTTACTTTCATATCTGACTAACATCACTTTTTGTTAAACAAAACAGATGTTCTTTTTTTAGCACTAGAACTTTCACAGTGTCTGCTGAAATTTGTCATCTTTTAGAATGAATTTCTGACTTATTTCACATTTGCTTCTAATAGATCGACTTATATAGATTTAGTTTTTGTGCCTTTTTAAATTAAACTTTATTTATATATTTTTTGATGAAACGAGTTGTCACTGTAACTTTCATCCATCCTTATGATGATGGACTACGCATATAAATTTTCCTTTTGAGATGGTCATTAAACTATTCCTTTACTATTTGCGACAGGGAACAAAAATTATGTTTCATTTTGGTTTTAAAATGTATAGAAACAATGTAAGCACTCAGACGTAGATAATTTTGTAATCAAATATTTTCTTCTCTTATTAGAGCTGGACATCTTAAATTTAACACCAGTTCCTTTTATTACATATAATTTCTGAGACGATTACAGCTCTGATTACTGATATACAGACCTTTCATTATCTATTGGACACACTTCTTCATATTTTAAGCATAGTACAAAACTAATCTAATTTCATTTCTAAGACACTATATGGTTAAATTCTAACCTCTATTTTCGAACTTCCTATTCAAGCGAGCTCTCACTCAAAATTTCATAGTTTTTAATTTTTCGAATGAGTGTCCATATGCATTTTCATTAATTATTTTCCGTGGTTTATAACAGAATTTGAAAACAATGCTGATTACCTGCTTCCTATCCATTTCATTCTATGCATACAATAAAAAATTTGTATTATGAGCAGAGTCAAATACAACCATTTGGTTCTTTATTTAAACCTACCACCAAATAAATACAACAGGCGTTGTTTCGAAACAGACTTCTAACTCTTTTACAATCACACGATAATATGATATATACAGTAGTGCTGATAGGAGCTTAGTAACGGTAAATCGAGATTTATATGAGGTACAAAATTGTAATATCACAGGCAAACCCAAATGATCTTGCACTTGCTCAATAACAAGTAACATATGTAATCTGAGAAAAACATATACGCGTTGAAATAGCATCATGATTAAGTTAACAATGATCATGAATAAGCCAACGTGTGTATTATTTCTCATATATATCTATGCATCAAAATGAGACATACATTATTGATATTGATGATGTCAATGTCAGAGTTTTTGCTGAATTGTTTCTTGACACTGTGTCTGAAGAACAATATCCAGTTATGCCTTTTTATAGTACAAAAACATATCTTGGTTTGCCTGCGAGATGGAAAACTTTTTCTATATTCAATAAATTTCCGACATTGCTCTTACGAAGTAGTTGCAAGTAACACTGTAATTACAAGAGAGATCCTCAGTATATATATATATATATATATATATATATATATATATATATATATATATATATATAAAAGCTGATCTCTACCACGCGATTACAAAACAGTAACAATCATAATATGCATATACTCATATTGTTTTGAAGGTAATACATATTCATTCAATGAAGTAGTGAGATTTAACAGTATATCTGAAATAAGTAAGATGAAGATGCGATTAATAAAATTTAATAATTTATATACAAATATAATTACCTTACTCGCTAAACTATAGGAAAATGACATGGTTCTGAATTTCACAATTTTTACTTTTATTCTAAAATATCCTTTAACTTAGAAAAATAAAACTTTAATACATGGATATATGGCCACAAAAACTAATCTTAACACAAACTTATTACAGTCATAATGTAGTTACCTAACTAATCACACATATAAAAACATTTAAAAAAAAATAGATTAAAACTTTCGTTCATTAATGGTTCATCATTAAAGGATAGAAAAGAAAAAAATTATAGAGAACGTCTTTCAGTTTTAGCGGTAGATGTAAAAACACCCTCAAGACTTTTGAAAAAAAAAAATAATAATTTGAATGTTACAGAAATAAGAAAAGATTCGAACACAAGGAGAGCAAATCTCCAGAATACACAGAACAATAAGAACAGAATACAGAAAAAAAAGAATAAGTTAAACCAAAGAAGGTATGAACATGCTGACAATTAAATCAATATAAAACTCATACTGTAGATAATCAAGTACTTCATATAGAGCATATATTGGTATTCTAAAATAACAAAGAACATGAACATACTTATCATGCAGAATTCAGAAGAATTGTAACTTTAAAAAATTCTTGCAACAAAACAAGAAAGAGCTTCCCCCATAAAAAGCCATGGACTAAATTTCCTAAATTGTGTGTGGATACAAGGCAAAACTGATATGTCACATTTAGCCAAAAATAATTTATATATCAATTGGTTCTGCATCTTGAGACAAAATGTGATCAAATAATCTTTACATTATCCATAAATTTTATCGGTGGTTTAAAAAAAAAAAAAAAAAAAAAACATGCTGATACATCACATTTCGGGTCAAGATGGGGAACAACATTCAGAATCAACTGATATACACATGAAATTTGGCTAAATGTGACATATCAGTTGCCTTGCGGCCATAGGATTACGAAATAAAACCAGGCATAATATTTTTTAGATAAGCTCACAAACTTCGAACACATAAGTTATAGCAGAACTATAAAGCATATTAAGACACAAGTTTTCCTGTAAATTGTCATTACAAGAAATAATTAACGTGTAATACGATATCAAGTTATCAACTGACATTGTGAAGTTAAGTCGTAGGTACTTAACACAGACACACATTGTTTTTGTTATTATTGGCAAATATTTTCATTATAAATTTCTGATTTAGTCGTAACATCAAGATTGTACAATAACCGTAAGTAAAATAAAGCTGATTTACGAGCACATGGTTAGTCGTTAAAATTTTTAGTTTGTATCTGACAATGGTATTTAATAAAATACCACATTAATAATAACAAAATCCTTTTTTCAATCAAAGGAAAAAGAACAATAGAAAACAAAGAAGATGTCTCATATCTTACAGTTTTTTGATCCGCATAATTACAATTGATGTCTTAATATTGTCGTTTAATATGACAGAGAGTGTAGTTTTTTTTTCTTTCTTTTGCGAAAGCAGTGTTAATAAATACTTTATCCATAAGAATTAATAAATTTTACTAATTTAAATTGTGTAGTCTAGAAAAATCATAGAGCTAGAGATGACGTTTGTTAGGTAGAGGTAGACACAAGGTAAGTCTGCACGTGGAATATCTCATTTATGTACTTACTCCCTCTTTGTCACGCGTAAGAGACCATAAATCATAGAAAAAGGATTCAAAATATTACTAAAGACTTAAGTTTCTATAAATTGCCTACAAGAGAATGTCTATTAAGTGAAAGACGAAAAATTTCATTACCATGAAAATCTTTAAAATTCTAATCGTGGTTATGGTAGCGTCATTCGTGAAATATATTGTACTATTTTATAGTCCTGCTTCCAACTTTAATAATGCTATTTTCATACCGATTTTAAGCATTCCTTTTAATACTTTTTATTACAACACCACTGCGTATAGAGCAATGAAAAAAAAAAAAAAAACTTCAGAACAATCTGATCGAGTACTGGAAGGAAACACAAAAAAACATACAAAACAGATTGTATTCCTGGTAGTTCAATTAAAGAGCACCTATCAAGAAATGAAAGATCAAGGTATGTTTTCCTACTAGTTCAGTCCAGAATTTTCCAAGGTTTTACAACGATACAATTTACTGCTTGAGAAAATTACAAAGCAGAGATAACTGAAAAGCTATGATTTTTACACAGTTCCTAAATTTTATATAATATATAATATCTTTGTAAAATTATAACTTCAAAAATGTAATATCGCATTTTGACTCTGCGTAACTTCCAGACCTGGTAAAAAATATGGGATTATACAGTACTTTTCCATATATTACTTTAAGAGTTACACTACTAAAGCATTAAAAAAAAAAATGGTTTTGCGACGTTAAATAATTAGACACCAATGATTTATTTCGTGACGTGTCGTCATAAAATTTTAGTTTCTTTTTAATCTTACAGAGTTTCACTTGTACAAGAAATGAAGCAGTTCTAGTACATTTTTTAAAACTCGTATGTAATAAGAGCAAGTGTATACACTACGAGATGATATATTCTATTGGCACTCAAGTGAAAATCAGAAGAATAACATTGAAAGTCGAGAGAAAGAAAAAAACACGAGCATCAAGAAGACTTGCAATTGACACGAGTTTCGAGAAATGCGCATATTTGCAAGAAAAAGAACTATTATTTTCGAGATTTTGGCACTTTTATCACTGGTCGAAATTATAGGAATTACATTCATTACGAAAGCACTCGATGTCGGTCGAGTTCCTGATACCTACTTTAAACTTCGGTACACAATCTTACTTTTAGTTTCGAAAAAAAATATTACACCTTTTAGATTTTCGATAGAACGCGATTTTTAAATATATATATATACATACATCTTACATTAAAAAATAAAAAAGTCACCAGCTAATATATGAGTATCAACAGGAAGAAAGAAAATGAATATATGCAACCATCTAGAAATGTACTCCACAAAATTCATGTTATGAGGAAACAATATGTTGATATACTAAATAATGCCCCTTTACTTCTACGGATTTCATTAATGGTATATACGGTATTTCATTAATGATTTCATTACACTGAAATTAACAAGTTCGGAATCGGAAAAGTTTAGTCTCACTTTTGATCCAATGCAAACACAAATGCCGCAACTTTCACCAACAGATGTCGACGAGGCCTGAGAAGGTTAACACAACCAGACAAAACATGAACACATACTGTAGCACAGTCACTTCTAATGGATGCTGTGACGTCAATGTACTGCTCAAATTCAAAGTAAAACCACACAGAGAAAACAAGAAGACAGTAAACTTCCAATTGATAATACAGTGGTGACAGGCGAATATGGTCTTAGTTGATGGTTTTGTACGTACATTACCTATGGATTCACGACTACGCGTATACTGCCAACATTTGTTTGATTTCATTTTACTTACCTCGTCCCCTTCCCTTCTCTGCTCAATCTGTTATCTCTGCCCTGGCTCGGATCGAAAAGCGCGCTTCGACGTTATACCGGCTAGCTGAAAATGACTGCTGTAATAATTATTAGTGAACCGAAATGAATACAAACAATATTTTTTTCCCTTAGGAATTGTGGTTTATATCTCCATATCTAATGAAGAATGTGCCTCCCTTGAAAACTGAAACTGGAACCACATATGGTTTACAGTATACGAAGAATTAAGTGACTCCGGTCACCAGAAATTTTCAGTTAGACGATGTGGTTCGTATATTGATTCCCAACATCATTAATCGTTATTCTTGAGTTTCTAAACCGAAGTTTGATAATCTCCATACAATTAGCTCCTTTATAGCCTCACGATATTGGGTCCAACACCAAAAAATGTGCGTCTTCTACTGCAAGAGAGACAACGGAACCACAGACTGATTATTCGGCTATATGAGAACACAATCCGAACTCGTGCTGCCCGTTCGAGTACTTCTGAAAATACTGTGCAAATATAAATCTTAGAGAAAGGCGGCAAACACAATTTCTCCTTGAAAAGACAAACGCTCTATCCAGGTAAAGAATGAGACCCACGATACGAATGTAACCCTTTTACTGTTAGGGCAACATCGATACACATAACTATTCCAGAGGTCCAAGTTGATACGAGATCAAAACAAGTTTTCTTTCCCCCACGCTCACGCATGGTCTGATAAACGTGAATTTTGGTGTTCCTCTTTCCACAATCAACTCCCGCACGAGAAATAGAATGTAAATAAATCTAAAGAATTAATTCAATTTTCACAATAGCTTTACATATTTAAAAATAAAAAATCTATTACTTTTATCTATATTAGTGAGATAAGTAATTCATCTTTTAGTATATTAGTAAATTTAAATCAACAGGTGTCGATTCCTTGGTAATGGAGGTGGTAGAATGGTACAGAATTGTAAGCGATGACACGGTTGTGAGTTGAATGCATACTTACTGTATTCATACAATAATTAATATACAATCCAAGAGCAAATACAATTTATATGAGAGACGTATCAGAGCGCTAACATGATAATGGTGAAACTTGAAATGTTAAAAGCAAGTGCCTTAAACAAACAAACAAACAAAACAAAACAAAACAAAAAAAAAGTTTGATTCATAACCTCTTTCAACTCATAAATGAGAGAATCGTGTTAATTGACTTCATAACAAATGAATTTTTACTTCTAGAAGTTCAATTGAAAAAGTACGACTAAAGTAGTAATTAGTATTTCTTTTAAAGACAGATATTAAAAATAATAATTGTTGCTAGCGGAGTTTGATACTGGCTAAAAGAAACAGAAGTGCCGTCTCAACATTATGTGCAAGCGAATTGAAGTACAAATTTTGAGTTTGGAATTAGGATTAGGAATTGGATTTCTGGGCTTTCGGATCTATGGCCATGTTCGCCCGTTACGTATTAGGGATAACGTCTCTCGGTGACCACACTATCACGGAGAAAGAAAGGAATGGAGGAGGAAGGAAAAGGTCTGGGACCATTATGTGAGCTACCATCCCAGCATTTGTTTCATATGAACCTCACTCAGGATGGCTGGTCTGTAAAAGTTTTTACATTTTTTCGATCTAGTGTCCACCGGGAATCAAACCTGGCACTGCTCGCACCGAAGGCAAGAACGTAAGCGACCCTACGAGAGGCCACGAAGTTTGATATTTCACGATACTGAATTTTAAGAAAGTATCCTCCTCCCTGCCAAGATTAGCGACTTGTTTTCCCCTTCTGTAATGGCAAAGAGGTGGGAAAAATGGAATTTTGTTTTGATTGCTTACCAACTTATTTCAAATGAATTATAATGAGCTTGCAGCTATCAGGGTAAATGCAGTTTCAGTTTTCCTGCGTTGGCACCATGACGCAGCTAATACTTCTCTAGAGCATCGTGTGTACTGTGGACGAATGAGATGCTCTAATATCATCACGGAACGTAGTTATCGAACAATAGCAGATGAAACCTGACTTTTGTAAAAAGTGGTGGTAACATTAGAGATTATGAATAGGTTAGGACAATTTGGGGAAATGACGCTCCTAGCCGAGTTATGTTCCATTGAATGCAGATCTTCTACAAGAACACTGAAAGTGGAACCAAGCGAGTTAGTTGACAATGCCTACGAAATGCCCAAATCCCGACAATTATCGAGAAAATTTCGAACACATGAACAGTTGAAGCACGAAACAGGAATAAGGAAGGCGACGTTGCCACACAGCTTCACTCAGCACCAGAGACAAGAATGTATTTGACAGGTGGAACGAGTTCCTTTCGCAGAGACTTCTAGATCAGTCACGCAGGGTGTCTTCCTTCAACGCCTTTAAGAAACAACACTCAGTGTAATGGAAACCTAACAGTCTGCGGGTAAAAAAATCACATGGGAAACAGCTTGCACCTGTATTTTGAGATGCTTTTGTAACCCTACTGCTGGAATAGCTCTTATATCGTGAAAAGTTCAACACAGATAGGCAGCTCTATCACATTCGTCGAAGAATTATGTCAATATAGCCTGGAAATGGGTGATAAACATTTACCTATTATCGTTAACACCACACCTCATACGCCTGAACGACTACTAGAACTCGGTATGCCGTCCTCAATCATCACTCATATTCGCGTGATCTTGTTCTCTCTGATGACGCCTTGCGACTAGAAACTCACTGATGAAAGTTTACCCTTTTATAAGCTCCCAAAAAGTTGGTTTCGAGGCCACTGAACACGTTTTAGGATAGTACGATAGTGATGTATTTAGGTAGAGGGAGAATACGTCCAGCTATAGGATCTTCACATTCGAATAAGATTTTTCCTTTATCTCCAATTGATTGAAGTAAAAAGACAGTGTTATGCTAATTAAAAACAACAATGTGAAGTACTTTCAACTGGAAGAACGTAGCTAAAGCCGTAGAATGTTCAATTCTGAATCGTAAGTTAGACCTACTTCCCATAGGAGCTTACGTTAGTCAACAACGTTATGCCTCTATTTGTGTCGGGTTCTTCAGTTTCCTCCGCGGTTTTACAATTAATTATTCATTCCAAGAATCCTTGACTCGCATTCATACAAATACGAACTTCAATCTATTAATAGCTACATGAAGTGAGCAGAAAAAGAAACAAAACAGCTAGATATGCGGATGAGCATAATTTTCGTCAACTTTTTTTTAAACTCTTTTATAAATTAGATTATGAATCACAACAAAACAATCTCTGTCTTTATAAAATGTGCAAGTGAAATAGCTTCATTTAATTCACAGTGATCAACAGAAATAATAATAATAATAATAATAACTACTGAGTTCTACGTCATTCAACAGCAATCCTGTAGGGTAAACCAGACTGAATCGAGCCCTACCAAAATCATGTCTAAATAACTTGATTGTACGAGAGGAAAAAAAAACCTGCAAAAATATATAGAACTAGACAGTGAAGAACGTTAACCGATACTGAAAAAATACCGTAACTACGATAAGAATTTCACTTACGTATAAATGCAGTTAAATGTATTGTTGCCGTAATTATAATCTCAATCCCATAATATTCGAAATATGTATATTGGATACAGGAAAATAATTATATTAAAAAGTTCATCAACTGAAATTTATATACAATTTCATTCCCATAAACACATCTGTTATCTTACTTCTTCTGAGTGCAAATAATATAATGATTGAACAGTGGATCGAAACAAGACTACACATGATGGACGGATGCTACATAAGAGACGGAATAATTATACCTGTTGACTTCCTATTAAATAATCACTTTCCTAAGCACGACGGACTGAAACTATGGATGAATTACGGTACATTTCGTTACAAAAATTAATCTGACATTTTTTTTCAACATCAAATACATTAGTTTTGTATACTTTTATTAACAGAACTAAAGAACATTATTTCTTTCGACGGAGAGGAATTATTTTTGTGCCCTTTCATTACATGAAGAATAAAATTGAACACATGAGTTAATACCGAACAAACTAGCTTCTTGTTACCAACATTAAATTCACAATTACATTACAAATATTAGCTTAAATGTGTTTGGGAGACATGTCATTAATCACATAGTAATTGTTTTTATATAGTTAATCGGATATCTGCATATTTTAACATACATACATACATACACACATACATCTGTACATACAGACACACATATTCCAAAATACACACTATATTTAATATTATGAGCCATTCTTATTTTATACTGGAGCTTTTATTCCTTTTAAAAAAATCTTATTTGCCGTTCACATAGGACTCAATATCATGTCATCAAATAGCACCTCGATATAATCCACCTAAAGCAAGATAAGACTTTCTTTCACGTCAAATCATCTTATTTTTATTATTATTTTTTTCACTGACTATAAACAGCTTCATGAAAATAACAATAACTTACAAAAAGTTGACATTTTCACATAAGTTGAGCACTCATACGATTATTGTTACTTAAAACCAATGAGTGAGATACTAATCAGAACGATGCTTTTAAGAAGGGAAAAAAATCAGATCTACCCATATACTCTACGTGATCTAGTATCTTATCGAGAACATAATATGATCCTGCATTTCTTTTAAAAGGAAAATAAAAACAAAAATTGTACTCTTGTAACTGCGTATCAATGGCCTTGTCTTTTGCTATCTTTCTCGACCTTCATTTGCTGAGCACCATTTTTTCCTTTATGTATTGCCAATACACACTCATTTTTCCTTTTCTTTTCTGTATCTCATCGCATAACCACGCACGTACCTCGCAACTCGGCTAACTGTTAACATAAAAAAGCACGCTCTCCTGTCGACTTTTTCAGTGACCTTCAATCAACACTGACCACCAATCACACTTAACGTCCGAATTTCTCTCTGAATACGCAATTTATCACACAGTACTATGCATTTCTGTTTCTCAACTGGGTTCTCTGTGTTTTTCAATGTGATACGCTAATGCTTCACTGAATTTCTGTTTGCCTATGTTCATCTTGATTATGTCAATGGATTTGAACAACTGATCAGACGCAATGTCATCAGGCAATTTCGTCAGAAACTGAGCTCCGTGGATAAAATCCAAATTCATCAACACATCCTGGTACAAATGAAGAACACCTGAAAATTACAAGAAGAGTAAGTACAACTTTATGCCATACCAAGATTGTTTAAACAGGAAATCTACAATAAAAATGGAACCTAATTACCGCCTCGGTTAAAATTGATATTTATTAGCAGAGTTAGAATACTGTAAACACAGTTAGTCTTCTTTGCTATTGATATATTTTGCTTCTTGTAAGAAACAATCCTATGTACTTCACTTCTTTCAAGTACTCCCTCCTTTGTAGCTGGTTCTATTCTAACTCTTATAGGTTCCTTATAGGTCTTCCATTCATCCAATCTAACTTTCTTTAGCATTTCCAAAGAAAATAATTCAAAATAGCGTAAAAGATTTTCCTAAATCAATAAACACTCCGTAAGTAAAACTCTTGAAGTTTGACATCACTCATACACAAAATACTTAATTCCTCACTCTAGTATATAATCAAATTCCACATTTAATATTAAAAAGTACCGGCTCATCTCACAAGTAATGTCTTATGTTTGCACCATGAACACCTAAAACAGTAGGTTAGCTTACCTTGAACACTACTGTTAATCACGAAAATAGTCTCCACAACACTCTGTTACCTGTCAACGAATAGATGAATCCTTCGCTGGAAACAATTTAACGGTTTTGTAGAAAAAGAACTGGGTCACTGTTAGTAGAGTGTCATCCTGATCCAGGGTTTCCACTTATTTCGCCAGCACGAATCCCCTGATTTTTACAGGTTTTCCAGGTCACGATTCACAATTTCCAATCTATATTATAAAATTGAAAGTGACTATGTTTATGACTCTTAATCTCTTGAACCGCTCGACCGATCTCGATCAAATTTTCAACGTAGATGCGGTTCTACCATGAGAGTGTTTTTAGCTATTTACTTTGTCGGTACAACTTAGGGGGGAGGAGGGTGACATAGAAAAAATAAATAAAACTTAATAACTCTTGAACCACCCGACCGATCTTGATCAAATTTTCAGTGTAGATGAGGTTCGGAACTGGGATGACTTTTCTAATTTCACTTTGATGGAGCAACGTAAAAAAGGGGTTGGAGGGGGAGATATACAAAAATCAATAAATATAAAAATAAAAGTGCTATGTTCGAGAATTAATTACTTTTGAACCACCCGATCGATCTCAATCAAATTTTCAACATTTATGAAGTTCAAACCTGGGAAGTTTTTTATCATTTCATTTTGACAGTAATCTTAGGGGAGGAGAGATGGGGAAATATATGAAAATAAATAAAACTTAATAAATCTTGAACCACCAGACTGATCTCGATCAAACTTTCAACATAGATAAGGTTCGGGCCTGGGATATTTTTTTCATTTCACTTTCACAGTGCAACGAAGGGGAGGGGAGGAGGAGATATATGTTAAAAAAGTGAAAATAAAAGTGACTGTCTTTGTGACTTCATCACGCTTAAACCACCCGACCGATCTTTAAAAAAATCAACATACATGAGGTTCGGACCTGAGGTGGTTTTTATCATATCACTTTAACAGTAGAACTTAGAAGAGGGGAAGGGGAGGGAAGAAATCTATAAAAATAAATGAAACTTAATAACTCTTGAGCCATTAGACCTATCTTCATCAAACTTTCAACACAGATAAGGTTCGGGCCTGGGATATTTTCGTTATTTCACTTTTACGGTGGAACCTAGGGGAGGAGGAGCGGGGAGATATATATGTAAAAAGAATAAAAATAAAAGTGACCGTCTTTGTGGCTTCATCACGCTTTAACCACAGGACCGATCTTAATCAAATTTTCAATATGGATGAAGTTCGGACCTGGGGTGGTTTTTAACATGGTCACTTTGACGGTAGACCTTAGGGGAGGGGGAGGAGAGGGGACAAATATATAAAAATGAATAAAACTTAACTCTTGAACCACCCAACCGATCTCGGTCAAATTTTCAACATAGATGACGTTCGGGCTTGGGATAATATTTATCATTTAACTTTGACGGTGCAACGTAGGGGAGGGGGAGGGGGAGATATATATATATATATGTAAAAAAAAATAAAAATGAAAGTGACTGTTATGTGACTTCACTCTTGAACCACCTGACCGATCTCGATCAAATTTTCAACATAGATGAGGTTCGGGCCTGGGATGGTATTTATCTATTCACTTTGACGATAGAACTTAGGGGGGGGGGGGAGATATATAAAAATAAATAAAACCTAATAACCTAGATGAAAGTTCGAACATGACATGATTTTTGTCATATCACTTTGACTATGCAACTTAAAGGAGGGGAAAGACATTTACAAATGATCGAAAATTACCGATATTAGTTTTTGAGGTCGCTGAGATGAACAGTGACACTTCTGAGATGCCATTTAAATCCAAACTGAACCCCGCAAAAATTGTGAGAGGGGGATATATATATATATATATATATATATATATATATATATATATATATATATATATATATATAAATCAAAATTACCAATATCAGTGTCGAATTCATACTTTTCGGGGTCGCTGAGATGAACAATGACACTTCAGATGCCGTGGCCCGCAACATGGGGAGGAGAGGGGATATATAAAAATCATCGAAAATGATCAATGTCAAGGAGCGGTTTAGTAATAGTAAAAAGTGACTGACTAACGAAATATATTACAGGTACTATTTTTTCTTAATTTAACCCAGCGAAGCGGGTAATTGATGCTAATTCTATATATAATGTAAAAAAAAAAAAAAAAAAAAGCAATTATACTTTTCTAGATAAGGGGTTCTTCATCTACTATACATGTACATGTAAATAGTGTGTGTGTAGGTAGAGAAATTTTGCAAAACAAATTAATTTATTTTATTAAATATCCCTATCAAATAGCCATGTGAGAAAAAAAGGAGAAATTGGTCCTGAAAGGTAAAAATCCGTATTAAATATTCTCAGGTTTCTTCAGTTTTTCACGAAATTGCTTGACTTCTAGAACTTCTTACGAATAGCTTAATTCCATGACTTTTCCAGTTTTTTCAGATTTTTCAGGTTGGTGAGAATCCTGTTATCTTGCAGTTTTTTTCCCGGAAAGCTGGTCTCGCAGGCTGCGAAGAAGGCAGTAGTCTGTGCAAGATCTGGTAAAAACGCCGGGTGGGGATTTTCTCCTAGCCACATTCCTCGATCTTAGCACAGGTTCTTCTTGTCGTATGTGGGCGTTATCACCGTGAATGACTACACACTTGTAATAAACCAGAGTAAGATATTTTTTTTAACAATGCAGTCCATAGACGTTCAAGCTGCTGACAGGAGACATCTGTATTGATTGCCTGGTTACATGACAAGAAGTCAATATACAGTAGATTATCCCACAGATATCCACCAAACACTTAACATCACTTTGCAAGGATGGAGTTCCTGTTTTAGCACAGTTCCTGCGCCCCCTTATCCTTTAATTCCCATTGACATTTGCGTGTAATGTTATGACCTTGTCACCATTCTGTTCTGAAATTGGTCACGTCTCTGATGGATGAACAGGGTACTGCAGATATCCACTCGCTGCTGCTGCTATTGAGACTTAACAAATGGGATATCCATTTATCGAGTTTCGATACGTGCCCAAGTTCCAGCAGGTGACGAACGGTCGAATGGCTGACATGGAATTTGCTGGCCAGTTCTTCAACAGTTTGCATTGGACTTGCCTCCACTTCTACTCGCAGGACATCGTTGTCCAGCTACACAGTCTTCTTCTTTTTAAGTTTTACGTCCCACAGTTATGCCGGTTAGGCTAAAGGAGACGGTGATGATGAGAGATGAGTGAACTGGTGGAATTAAGAAAGTGGGAGGAAACGGGAGAACCGGAGAAAACCCACGAGCACGGTGTTTGTCCACAATAAAGTTCACACGGCGCGATCCAGCTACACAGATCTTCCTTTTCGTAGCTTATCAGTGAAGCTGGTGTCCCCAGACCAAAACCTCTGGCACTTCCCACACATTCACAGCACCCTGGCTTTATATGGCATTGATGCTTCCTGCAGCTGCGCTAGCTGAATGTCCCTGGTGAAATTCGCACATGACATGCCATATGTCTCCCGATAATGGAATGAGCAAACACAAGCCACAATTCCAAAGGGTGGACTTGGCCATTCTCTTTCTACACACTGATAACCAATGAAGTGCCCTATATGACCCTGCTATGGCACGTGGCGTCTCTTTCACTACTCGCTCGTCAGATGGGGTCGTTACAGCAATTGAAAAACCAACATTACTTATGGGAGAGCTAATATATTATTTATTATATCTGCTATTAAAATAATGTTCGGTTAATTCTTTCCTACACTTTCCCTTCAAACAGTACCACGTTATTTGATGATGTAAAGTTCCGACGTTCCACACGAGTTTCCCATATTGTTTAATCAAGGTGGCACGGATAATTAATGACGGTATCTCCAGTTTCTTCGGGAGAAACTGAACTAAAGAATCTGCAATTAGGAGGAAGAAAATCTATAATATTTATAGAACTAAGCACTGTGGAATAAAATATATATGTAAAATAAGGGATTTTTACTTGAACGGAACTAAAGTCTAGGCTAAGACTATTAAGATAATTTTTATATATTTATTTTCAGTTCTAACTGTGAAGGCATTATACATTGAAAAGCTAATTTGCATTACAACAATGTAACGGACATCCTAGATGTAGCAGAAAGCTGCAAGTGAGTGAGTTAATAGTGGAAAATCGGAAATATAGAAAATGCAAGTGCATGTGTATTATAGGTTACCATCTCAGCACTCGCTCGGTGTTTTGGCATAAGCCTTGAAAGAATCATCAGTCAGGACGGACGGCCGCAAGATTCGAGTCCAGACCCTCCCGACCGTGAAACACAAACCATAATTGTTTACTTCTATGAACGCTAGCTTAACTATTGCTTCTCAGCGTTTTGTCCTTATTTTAAAACTATTGAGTACCATCAATAGCATTAACTATTATTGTCAATTTATTAAGTCAACGATGGAATGTATACATCCGGAAAGGGGCCTTTACGTAAGAACTGTTTATAGTTGATGTTTTCCCAAAGTAAGTTTTTGGTTACGTTACTGATCAATACACTTAAACAAGTTTTAGTCTTACTTAAGTACTAAAGAAATTCTCCGTAACTCTTGTACTTATGTTAACTCACCTAATGCAGTTCTAAACAAAAATTCTTCTCCATCTCTTAGGAAGACATCCCACACTCGACACGCAACATCCAGTGGCATTGATTTGGAAAAAACAGTATAAACCCAGTCGAGTAAATAAAGATCAGGGCTAAGACCCTGTCGTAAGAAGTGTTCGAAGAGCCTAGGCAAATTTTCCCTGAAGAAGTCGTTGTAAGTGGCATAATAAGCCTGCATCTGAAATAGAATATAAGAAAATACATAAATACACAAGTTCCTGTTTATGTATAGATATGCAAAATATATAAATACTCAAGTTCCTGTTTACGTATATATGTATGTGCATCTCATATTTTGATATTAGGCTCTGTCATGTTAATGATGGTAATATTTCTTTTCTGAAATATAATGCCATACACAAGATTTTACAAATAAGTAACTTCTATATCAAAACGCAACATATTACGTATGTTTCGTAGTAGTTTTTCATTTTTATTTTTTGTTTACCGTCCCTCGATTGTGCACCGTGGCTAAGGGAGACGATGGTGATGAAACTAACGATTAAGTGACGAAAGTGGAAGGAAACGGGAAAACTCAAGCATACGGCGTTTCTTCACCACAAAGTCCACTTGGCGGGAACTAGGATCGGACCAGGGATCCCACACGCCAGAGATGAGCGCTCTACCACTGAGCCACTGCAGTCCTGTTTTGATAGGTTAAGTGCATTGAAAAATTAGGATTTGATTCCCCACGAATCAGTTTGTGTATACATATATGATTATTCAATATGTAAATTCTTTTTTTTTTTCAAACAAATATATCCAATGATTTTGTCTACGTGGATAAGTAAATGGTTTTCCATCATACTAAGATCGTTACCCAGATAACATATACTACCTAGTCTAATGACAGATTTTGGCACAACATTTTGGGGAAGGGAAGTATATTCAGTGGGTATAAGGGGTAATAAGTAACTACTGCAGAAGAATTGACTTTTTTTTCTGATTTTAGAAGTGAAAGAATATTGTTGTATTTGGACATGAAGTGGTGCAGCAGTGGAGTGGTGGAAGTAACACACCAGTAGGAGGTTCATCTACCTGACTATCCACCGATTCACTGAGCTTACGCTAATAGGTAACTGGTCCAGATAGTATCGTCCACATATTAACACAAGTAGGGGACAAAGTCGCATTTCTGTCCCAAAAAGAGTCTCTCTGAGATGATCATCACGAGAAGATCCATGATTGTAATGCTGAGGGAGGATCTTTGAAAGCTTACCAGTAAAGACCGACAGTCGTGACAAAACAAAACCTCGAAAACGGCAAACTAAATTTTAAAAATGGTGGATTATATTGCAAAACTGGATATTTATTATATATTTCTATCATTAGGCTACCAAAAGTTCATGGCCACTTCATTTTCTTAAGGCATTTTCATTAGCCTTTAGAACAACACACCATACAAACTGAATTCACTAAGAATTTTTTTTTTTTTTTTTTTTAAGCTAAGAATGTGTTCACGCCCAACTGTGTTAGCTTCCATAATGTCCAACATTCTGGGCTTCAGAACACACTATTTGACTCCTACGTGTCTCAAAACAGTTGATTTTTGCTTTGAGGGGGTAATTTATTATGATTTAGATCACTGGACGTTTTTTCAGCAGTCTACACGTCTTTATACTGAGAAATGAAATCTTTCACTTTAACGTCCCACGATTATGCCCTTTAGACTAAGTGGGACGATGATTAAGGCAAGTAAATGATGATGGAAGAAATGGTGGAATGAGACTACGGAAGGAAAGGGGAGTATTCCGAGGAAATCCACAAACAGAATGCAGTCCACTACGAACTTACTTGGGCGAGGATCGGAACAGGGAATCCACGCACCAGAAATAAGCGCAATCCATTGAGCCATAGTGCCACCTTGTCTATATTAAAATGAATTATGAACTATCCGAATCTAAAATGAGGAGAATAAATCTACTGTCTACACCGAAGGGAGGCGTTTGTTTTTAAAAAGTTTTTACACAAGAGAGAGAAGCCTTCTCCGCTAGTATGTATACTATAGTGGCTATGTATACATACTATACCTAGGTAGTAGCATGTGTGTTTATTTATTTATTATTATTATTATTATTATTATTATTATTATTATTATTATTATTATTTTACTTGCCAAAGTGAGCAATTAATATACTAATACAATATTTTTAGATGCACATCTAACATTGAAAATATCCGCAGTACACATTACTGTCTTGTCACAAACTGAGGACACAGTGTGACGCCCGTTAGACAGAGCAGGAAGCCTGCTCGAGGACAAATAATTTGAAAATGTTTACAACAGAGATAATTTTAACACAATCACAAAAAGACAATCTACCTTAATTATCGAAATTTAAACATCCTATTCTCAACGAATGTTTTCACCAAACTACTAAAGGTACATTTTCATTTAAAAAAAGCCAGAGCGAAATGTAAAAATGAACTTGTTTACCTTAGACAGAGGAGTAAGCTTACAAATATGAATGTATGTTAACAACTATATCTTATAAAACAGGTTCATCCATCCTTTAATTACTAACTATAAGTCCGCGTCATCCGAATTGGCGTGTGGTATCAGCCAATAAGGTTGTAGTGCTCTGTTACTAAACCTTCACGGAGGAATCTAATCATTCATAATTGTCCACAAGTACGAAAAAAATAAATTATGAATGATTAGATTCCTCCCTGAAGGTTTAGTAACAGAGCACTGTTCTAATCATTCATAATTTATTTTTTTCGTACTTGTGGACAATTATGAATGATTAGATCCTCCCTGAAAGTTTGGTAACAGGACACTGTGAACTTATTTATTGGCTGACACCACACGCCAATTCAGGTGACGCGGACCATAACTAACTAACTCTATGGCGTATGGAACCCGGAGGTTCAATGCCGCGTTCACAAAAGCTCTCCACTGACTTCTATCCTTAGCCAACTGGATCCAGTTTCTACTTTGTATTCCTACTTCTGCGAGATTTATCCTATCCTTTATCCTGCATCCTTTAATTACTAATTTCTCAAAAACCTACAGTATCTGCAGTTCAGTGACTTTGTCGTACGATTGAAGCATCGTAGAGTCCGGCGTTATCATTATAAAAGATAATGCTTTTGCAATTGGCAGCACGATTGCTTAGATGTCAGTTCTCCTTAGTCTGTCTTAATGCTAGGAGTAGACGTCAGCATTTATTGTTTGGTTAGGTAGAAATGCCTCACAATAGGCTATTCCACCTTCGATTTAATCAAACGTTTTTAGGGTATAGTCTTCCTCTTTTCATGTTCTGCTGAAACACAACACAGTCTTTCGATGCTTAGCGTTGAGGTTTGTTACCCACTTCTCATCTTTCGCTATAAATCATTCCAAAATCTGTTCATGATTATATAACGAGAAAGCAACAAAGAACCATATTTTCTGTTATCATTGCCTTACAGTAAGCTGGTTCGAACTTTGTGGTGAAGCCTAAGATCCTTAAGTTGTTCTGTGCACCTTAAACATGTTTGTTAATTTCAACGATTGCATGTGGTTATATGTTACGGCCTAGTCCACATCCTGTTCATTAAACCATTGATGGATATGCAAAACGTAGGTGATCTTTACAGCTTCCTGGAATTTCCGAAACCAATAGAAACATGTGCTATCGTCAACTGGTCCTACACTTGACCAATACCTCGGCAAGTTAAAGCCGCACCCGATGTGCTACTTATCAACTGCTATTTCATCCCGTTCAAGAACAAAATACTTACTACGACACATTCAGTGCATATCTATACTATACTTCTTCTCACTTTCACCGCCAACGACTCAAATCATCTGGGGCAGTCAGTGACATCTGCAATTTGATCGCGAGTTCATTTACAAAATGGATAGAACTTTTGCACGCACCCCATAGGATAAACAGTAATTCTACTCTATAATCTCAGACTTACCTAACATGATCAAAATATTACGATCACGTAAAGATGTGAAATTTGTGTACACTTACTAGAGGCTCATCCAATCGGAAGAATGCCATCTGGCATGGGCGGTTAAGTAAGTTTGCGAAGCAGATGAAAGCATCGGCTACTTCCAAGTTGAGTATTAGAACTGCTGCTAGGAACGACATACCTTGGACATACCCTACGTCAGGTCTGTAACACACATACGCTCCTAGTAAACTATGTAACATATCATAATAAGGTCCACCCTGTAAAATAAAAATAAAAAAGTAATTTAAACTTATTACATTGGTTAAATATTTGTGTAACATTATATTCTTCTTCTTCTTCTTCTTATTATTATTATTATTATATCAGATAACGAGAAGCCAACTTTCTGGGATACTGATAATTGTTCTATGTGTAATATCAAAATAATAATAATAATAATAATAATAATAATAATAATAATAATAATAATAATAATAATAATAATAATAATAAAAAATAAAAAATAAATAAATAAAAATAAAATAAATGAATTACAACCAATCAGGATTGCCATATTTATCCACTGTAAATACAGATAGCTCGTTGGCACAATAAAAAGTTATTTTTGACATTTAAAATACATATTATTTTTTAACAGTGTACTTAATTACTTGATCATTTTAATTAATACGCATTTCATGAAGTTCATTAAGATCTTTTCTAACACCAACTAGTACTTAACAACGGTCTTCATTAGCGTACTTATCTGCTGATTTGGTATTCCTTAGTGACTGTTAGTCTTGCAATACTAGTAAGCAAATACACTTGCGGTACTAATACACAAATACTGGATAAATGTGCGTTTTGTACAATCTTGATACAGGATAGGAAAATAGACTGTAAAATACAGGACAATCCTATATATATCCAGGACGTCTGCTAAACTACAGTTAACATATAAAATAGTTTACATATACAGGATGGTCATAGTCATTGTGAGGGAATTTTAAGAATTCGCAGATCTTAATTATATTGCTTTCCAGATTTCATATATAATTTTAAACTTTAGCAATAAAATAATTTTGAATAACGTTGATTTTCTTCAACTTGGAACTTGCAAAAATATTTCAGCCAGTATTGGAAATACCTAGTTAAAAGGAATCACTAGCTTCTTTACATTTTCCGATTTTTCTTTTCTATTACTGATCCAAACAAATTGTGTACAAACCTGTTCAGCTGTGATTTCAGAATAAAACAAACATTCTTCTGAAAACGAGTGTCGTATGATATGCTACGCAATATTAAAATAATAAAATAAAATGGTGTTCTGTTTCAATTTCCTGGCGTTTTGTGATTGTGAATTACGTATGTTTTGCAATTTCGATTAAGAATTGCGAGGCCTGAAGTTTTCCTTTAGAAACTCAACACTATTCTATTTGACTGAAATTATCGGCACTAAAAGATAAACTTTTATAGTGAGAATCCGTATGACTTATGATGGCACTCGTGCGACAATAAGAATTGTGATGAAAATTATTGACTACTTAGCAGAAGGCAAGAGAGAAAAGATGGAAATGCTTACCTTTTGAAATATACATAGATGTGGAAATGTTCTGGCAATATCTAACTGTATAAGCTCAACACTGGCTTCTTTATCAGGGTTTTCCCCTTCTAAGAGTTCTGAGCCTGGACCATCGGAGGAATCAGATACTTCACTACTCCCGTTCTCTGCAGCTTTCAACCGGTCTTGAGCTCTGCAAGTCAAAACAGTTATTAGTACAAGCAGAAGGAATAGGCTTAATTGTCCGTCTTGGTACCAATGTCAACTGTACGAATTAACAGTACAATTAAATTTGTTGTAAAACCACAACTTAATTATTGCTGCATCTTTAAGCGATGCTGCACAAAGCCATTTATTTAGAAATCTTTCGTTAAGCTATTATCTCTAATTTTTACGTTTTCCTACACGTTTCGCCGGGTATGCAAAGGAAATTTTCAGGTAAGATCAAAAAGAAAGCAATTGATACAAATTTACAAGTAATTTTCACAAGAAATATTCTGGGGAAAACATACGAAAACTAGTGTTTATGTGATAATAGCTAAACGATAGTAATATGCAAACGAAAATTCACCTTTTCTATGTATTCTTAATACACAGCAACATATATCTTATTAGTATTCAATGTTTTTTTGGTGATGATTTACAAAACAATGAATATGTGATTCGCTAAAAAGTTCCATCTTGCTTTGACTTCACTCACTCACTGTTTACTAATATACTTAGGATTTGTAAAACATAGCAGAAATGAAAGAATGCTACTATTATTTAACTTTTTCATGCATTATTTTCAAGATATTGCAACAATTCGAAAGAATAATGTTACAAGTTTGCTGCGTACTTCTCTAGTTCATGCAAAATCCGCATTTTCGACTAGTTGCATAATGTTCATTTGTGCTTCTGCTTAGCTAAACAACTGAGAAAACCTGAATGATTAACCAGGCTATTACAATCGATGTTGTACAATCGTTTCCCAGATCTCGCAAAGTTAAGAGTTGTTCATTCGATATACCGTATTTTCATTACTGCCTGAGAACATTTCAAACGGAACTAGCAATTTTGATGCATTTTGTTAAGTTTGTGATTATTGTCGTGGTATTATTATTTTGCATCACGACCATAACCTAATCTGATGTCAATGATCATAAAGGCCTAACTCAAAAGGATCTTAATTTTTGGACCTTCGAATGACATGTAACGTACCAGGACCATTTTGTTTTTTTCAACTTCCATTAAGCCACAGAGGAGAACTATGTGAAATGGTGCATCGCAAATTAGTCAAATCTGTTCACTGAAGATAGCATATCCTCCACATCAAAAGCCATACTTGACTGTTCAGTCATTGTGGAGTAGTGCGGGTGAGACTGTATCGAATGCAATCGAAGCGCCCGAACCCTACTTCACCCTTTTCACGAACATGATTCATGTGTTCATCCCGGTCGTGTTCCGTCACAGATATCCATCCTTGGCGTCGCTCATAGTTTAATTGTTGCTGTTGTCGTCTTGTCTAACTACTAAATCGTTGTTTAAACTCTTTGCAGGACTTGCGCATACAGCAATCTATCTATTAACTGTGTTTGTGACTTAATAACTCTTGAACCACCTGACCGATCTTGATAAAATTTTCAACATAGATGAGGTTTGGGCCTGGGATGGTTTTTATTATTTCACTTTGATGGTGCAACTTAGGGGAGGGAGAGGTATTTAAAAATGATCGATATTAGTGTCGAATTCATAGTTTTCTGGGTTGCTGAGATGAACGGTGACACTTTCGATGCCGTTTAAATCCAAATTTAGTCCGCAACTTTGGGGGAGGGATATATATATATATATATATATATATATATATATATATATATATATATATATATATATATATATATATATATATACACTACCCCCGAAAAGTTTCCGTACAAAGTAGGTTTATGTATACTTTAAGTGTATGCGAGAAAAAGAAAAAGATATATCAATGGAATTTATTTTTATCTGGAACCTACAGTATGTATTTGAGAGGAAAATACAGAAATTTAACAGAAATGGATCATTGTTTTGTCAAAAAACTTAAATCTTTGATTCATCAAAGTAGCCTCCACGTGCTGTCTTAACAGGTTTACAGACGTTGGACATCCTGGCTTGATTGCTGTCCAGACTTTGAGAATACACTCAAATAAGTGTTTCTCGCTAGAGGGACGCATCTT
Source organism: Thermobia domestica (assembly GCF_964235325.1). Taxonomy (NCBI): domain Eukaryota; kingdom Metazoa; phylum Arthropoda; class Insecta; order Zygentoma; family Lepismatidae; genus Thermobia; species Thermobia domestica. The sequence continues at coordinate 161,768,302 of NC_137465.1, forward strand.
TCGAACTGCCCTATCAAGCTCACCTCACATTAGCTCAATTGGATTACAATCCGGTGATTGTGGGGGCCACACCATATTCTTGAGATCTCCCCGTTGCTATTTTGCTGACAAATACCCTCTACAAAGTCGGGATGTGTGTTTTGGGTCATTGTCTTGCTGCATGTTGAACCCACGACCAATGAGCCTCTTCCCAGATGGCACTGCGTGTCTGATCAAAATCTGATGGTACTGTTCTTTCTGCATTGTACCCTGTATTTACAATAAATCCCCCACTTGATTGTTACCAAAGCAACCCCACACCATCACAGAACCATCCGCGTGCTTTACCGTTGGCAAAATCACGATGGAAACAGTCTTTCGCCCTTGGAGCGACACATGAAAACCCTGCGTCTATGACTGAAGAGTTCAAACTTTGATCCATTAGTAAATAAGCACTTGTTAAACTGCTCTGGCCCGCAGCTTGCTAATTTTCTTGCCCATAGCAATCTCTTCTTTTAGTTTTGAGGGCGCAAGAGCGGTTTCCTAGTTGCCACGCGACCGTTTAGTCCCGCATTAACTAACCGCGTCCAGACAGTTTAATAGCTGATCGGTTTTTCGCGAGTTTCGTTCACTTCAGCTTATATTTGGGGCACTATTTCTAACCTGCTACGTTTGCTTGTCACTATAGTGTACTTGTCCTCCCTTGTAGTAGTAGCTCTAAGCCTTCCAGATCTTGCTCGAGAGCGATTTTTCCCTGTTTCAGCAAATCGTTTTAAGGTATCATGCTTTAAAGTATGGGGTATTTTCACTTTTGCGGCTATTTCGCGTATTGTATAGCATTCTTCATGTAAAGTAACTAGTTTTGCTCTCGTTTCAATACCCAATGCCCTTTTCGTATGGGGCGTTATGCTGACTAATAGGGCGCACTTTACACCTCACTTCAATACACACACACATAACAACTAGCGTGCAATAGACAACTCCCAACAGTGAGATCTGAGAGAGAAGTAGACCGAGCAGCTTCAGAGACACCTATGAGGCATTTATTGAGTAATCGACCTTCAATTTGCAGTGTAATGGTCGTTTTGTATCGCATGCGTACGTAATACACCATCACAACGGCGCGATATTTAAATTTATTTTTCTTAATTCATCCACCACAGGCCAAGACCTTTCCTCCCGTCATGTTCTAAAATGTTTCACCTTTCATTTGTGAGCAAATTGTAATGCATTCTTATGTTACATTTTGAAAATTTCTTTATTTCGTGTTTGTCCGGAAACTTTTCGGGGGTAGTATATATATATATATATATATATGAATGAACAAAAATGAAAATGATCGATATTAGTGTCAAATCCATAGTTTTCGAGGTCGCTGAGACGAACAGTGACACTTCCAATACAGTTTAAATTCAAATTCAGTCCTTTATGTTCAAAATGAAACTTATTCTCCCCGTGCGAAGAATGGTATTCTGCTAGTCACTTATAAAGTTCCGTCATAATCTTTAATCATTTAATGATGAATCGCAGCTGTATTGTGCCTTTCCGCCTAGATTAGTCGAGTTACATCATGCACTTCTGTAGTTCACCCTTAGAGAGTGCTTCGATGGCACTCAATAGATACCGTTTCACGCTCACTACTCCACAATGACTAAACACCAAAATCTGTCTTTCGGTGTAGAGGATACGGATCTCCAATGAACTGATCGGATTAATTTGCGATCCACCATCTCACGTGATTCTCCTTTGGTGCTTTAACGAAGGTTGAAAATAAAAATGGCCCTCGTACTATCACATAGATGATTATCATCTTAACTAGTGTCCCAACAAATTGAAAGATAGCTACAAACTCCTTGTATTCTATTTTACTAGCAGGCAGTATAATAGCAATAGAAACAAAAGTATTACATAATATTAATGTCTTTATTTTACTTAGTGACATTAGAGATTGAAACTTATATTCTCTTTATATGATAAGAAAGATGATAAATCGCAACTTACGATAGAGATATAGGTTGTGAAACAATAACACACATAGATACCCTAGGTCGAATTTAAACACCAGACCACAACTACGTCGACACTTCGACAAACAAGCAAAATAAAGCTTAATAACAACAACAAAATACTTGCTATTTTGAAGGTAGTTCTTGCTAAGCAGTTTGTCGTTGTGACTTCAAGATATTTCCTGGCACTAGGCCTATTTGATAAATAATTCATATAAGCATTCGAAAATTACGCAGAGAATTCAAATAAAACCGGAATTCAAAATAAATGTTATTCACATAAAAACAGAACAAAGTAAAAGTACAATCTTTATTAAAATACAGTTTAAGTGAAATTTTAAAGTACAACTATCGGTTAATGTGTCTTGGATAGTAACTCGCGTCTATCACGACGTTAAAAGCAATCTTAGTATAAAAAGTATAAAAAATATAAATGTAAAAGTTACATCAAGGTACATTAAACAGGGAAACAAAAGAATATATCAAATGCTTATTTATATCTGGGTTTCTAATTGATAGACACAAAATAGCGTCCGAAATATTTTACACAAAATAGCGTCCGAAATATTTTAACTGGTAGTTTCTGTGTTGTTGGAATACCCTCATTTTGGTTTTCAAAAAATGAATAACGAATCTGGTAATATTTCAAATAAAATGATAAATACTTTTAGGATTTAGATTTCTGGGCTTTCGGTATCTAAGGCCATTTAGCCCGTCAGGTTTGAGGAATGACGTCCCTCGGCGAGCACACTATCCGGGGAAACGGAAGGAAGGAAGCCTGGACCTACGTGTTAGGTACCATCCCGGTATTTGTCTGGTGTGAATGAGGAAAACCCAGGAAAACCTCATCCAGAGAGGGTGGCTTGAAAAAGCGTTTTACACTTTTTCGGCCGAGTGCCCCCACCGGGAATCGAACCCGGGACCGCTCGCACCAAGTAACACGCTTTTGTGCAAACAGCTTTGGCAGATGGAAGCTAATTCAGGCTATATATGACAAAAAGGTGAATAGCATTATACTTGATGGATAAGAAAAGGAACAATAAAGGAAAATGAATTCAATTCCTATTTTTACTGCAGTGTGACCCAAAACAGTGTTAACGCTCTCTGAATGTTGCAAACAGAGAAAGTGTTAAAGATGAAATCATTTCATATTTTAAATTTGATGCTGCAATATTTATGTACTTACGTCAGATTATTACATATTTCAAATCTACATACTAATCGCAAATATATAACACCATACTTTTTGTTCAGCGTTGCAAACTAAGGACACTACAGTATCACACGTCCAAATTTGGGGGCCTCTACAATAGTAATAACGCAAGTGAGACGGATGGAGCAAGCCACATCAAAGTACCTTAGTGTCGAATACTGCGATTATGATACGAGTACTTCGAATAAAGGACCGAAGTTACAAAGAATTGAAAATCTGACCTTTCTCGAAAATCACCTTGATGGTTTTCAATACACATAAAGATTGTAATGCTATTTAAACCGATTTGATATCTCAAACCGTCTCGTAGATTTGAAAATCATGGGTAGAGATTGCCATACTGCTTAAAATGACGTATTTGTGAGAGATTCTTAAAATGATTGTTTCTTTTACGTTTTGGCATTAGTTTCTGGTAGTTGTAACTACAATACCAAACGTATGGCTAAAGAGGGAGAAAATAGAAGACATTAAGACGTTCCCCTGTTTAAGAAGTCTAATATCTTCGGACGAAGAAGTGAAAAAGACGTAAGTTCAAGAATAGCGCAGGTTAAACAATTCAATACGAAAAGAGGACTGTTAACATCAAGAAATCTGTCGTTGAACGTTCGAAAACGATTTACTGACTCTGGTATGGAACGTGGCGCTTTACGGATCAGAGACGTGGACATTAAGAAAAGCAGAAATATCCATGCTGGAAGTATTGAAATGTTGTGTTGGCGCAGAATGCTGCGCATATCATGGACCGAAAGGAAAAGGAATGGAGACGTACTAAAAGAAGCTAATGAAGGACGATAGATCATGAAGATAATAGGAAAAAGAAGAGACAGCATGCTTGGCCATCTTATTCGGCAGTCCGATTGGATCACCATGTTAATAGAGGGAAAGGCAGAAGAAAAACCAGGAAGGGGAAGACTAACCATAGAATATCTAGATGCAGTTACGAAGAAGAGGCCTTATCAAAGTATAAAACAGCTCTCCTAAGGGAGGAGAAAGTTTTAAAATTTTCATGTTGCCCACCAACCTATGGTTAAGGAGAGAAAGAAGAATTACAATAAGTTCTCCCAAAAATACAAGTTACAAAAGATATATAAAACCACAAGTATAGAAAAAAAAATATGCAATATCATTAAATTACCACTGTTGGGACATTAAAAAAGCAATGTAATGATTGTGTCGTAGAAAAAGGATTTAAGCCATTGTGTAAGCCTGAGGATGAGTCCAAGTGTCACACTTGAAATATTGGAAGAAAACGAGACTTAGAATCATTACTAAGTGAATAATTTGAAATATATTTTAATGTTGAGATTACTGTTCGTGCGCTATCACTTCTTATGCATCTTCACCTTGACATACACGAATAAATCTCTATGATGAGTTTTGTTTCCTAACAGTAAACAATTTCAATGCAAATATTTCCAGAGATGTGAATACTACGGAAACATTCATATCTGTAGTGACAGAGGAAATTGAGAAAATAATTAATACTCAGGAGAGGAGCCGAATAGAATGCTTGATTTTGTTCTGAATATTTCAGTATCTGTGCTCGTGAAGAACGCTGTCTTTTCTTTCATTCTTTCTTTCTTACTTGAACACTAAAACACTAAATGGTCTGTAATAGGAATCGAAGTATGTAATTTAGATTTAATAAAAGTTGAATTACAAATCATTATGACTTGACTACACTTGCAGAGAATTTATAGGTAATATAAGGAAAAGTAAGAGAATCTGTAAAGAGAGAGAAGTATTCCTACTGTAAGAATATATTTATTCCATTATGTTTTTATTTAATATTACCATTTTATGTTCATTCAAATATTTTCCATTTGTTTGTTTTCCATTTTGTTTTGCTGCTTTCATCAGTGTAAAAGTTTTAGGATTTGCTAGATTTACCTATTGTGTTGTTAAGCTTAGACTAAAAATATTGTGGACACAGAATATTTGTAAAATTTCGTATTATGAAGAGTTTTACTACAATATGCAACAATTAATTATATTATTTAATATAATAATAAATTTAAATCTGTAGATTATATAAGGAAAAATCCCAAAGTTCACACTGCTGCCTTGAGCAGCTAGTACAAAGCTGCCGAAGTACAGCTTTAAATAAGAACTTCTGTACTCTGCAATCATTTTATAACTGTTTCGTTCAATAAAATGTTTTAAATCTAAGCACTGTTCATTCACTCATACTAGCCCCAGTGTCGTACCAAAGTTTTCCTTAATAATAATAATAATAATAATAATAATAATAATAATAATAATAATAATAATAATAATAATAATAACATGAATTTCGGACCGTTAAGTTACTTCTTGGCCATACCTAACGTGACTTTACAGTGTCCAATCCCCATATACCAAAGTTTACCTCGAATACCTCAACTGTTGTGGGATATCTCGAATATCTCAATATGAGACCCTTGTCCTGTTCCAATATATTGTTTAAATATTTGAGTTGAGATAGATACAATGGCTCCACAGATTATTTTTGTTATCTTTTTATACCTTCTTTTAATGCACTATGTTTTGAGTTCATGTTTTAATTCGATTTACGGAGAGTCAAAACAGAATCATCACTAAAAAGAAAAATACGAAAGCCAAGATCAAATTTACTTTATAGCTATTAATATACATATAAGACTCACCTACTGGCGCAGATATCATACAATTCGTGCGTTAAATTTAGATCATTCCCAACAGCAAGTTTCCACACTTTTCCTCTAACACTTGGTGGAATTCCTTGCCACCAAAGATCACGCGCTTTCCGTGAGTTTTTCCTAAGGAAAAAGGACAGTAAAAATTAAGTATACAGAACTCATACTCAGTTGTAACAAAAATCAATACTAAATTACATTAGTATCTGAAAAACAGAAATTAGTAAAGTTACATTTACATTATAATTAACACCTTAACCCTACGTACACCAAGGGGTTACGCGTAACATTGCACACCAAGGGAGGGTTAAAAAATGTCCATCACATTTGTTGTCTTTACAAAATAGGGAAGAATACTACATTTTCTGGGACAGAAAGTAATGATTTATGTGATGGACATTTTTTAACCCTCTCTTGGTGTGCAGTGTTACGCGTAACCCCTTGGTGTATGTAGGGTTTACACTTTTAATACCATCACTCTGAAACCAGCAGGTCTTTTCCATTTAAGTGTACGTCACTTTGCGTCAGGTGTACCCGTAGCGACGCCTAGCGTCAGAATCTTCAACTTTAACTAAAAATAACCTTATGTCCATTATGCTAACACGTTACACCAAGGAACGGTACTTTGTGTCCTCCACGAAAACTTTTTTTTTTTTTTTTTTTGAATTTTTGGGTTATTTTCTCGAAATTAAAAGTATTGAATGACAAAGCATAAAATATAAATTATTTTTGACACCTGCGTCATAATATTAAAGAAATATCCATAAAAATTCTTATCCTAATAAAAGTGTGGACAATTTTTAATCTACCTTGGAGTACGTAGGGTTAAAGAGGATAGGGGATGTTAACCAAAATTTACCTGCTTATTTTCATTTTACAAAATGTTTCAAAAAGAACATTTCAAACCATTTATAGTGAATCATATAATAACAAGAAAGGGACAGCAGTAACAACGAATAGCGGAAACATTATAAACCAGGTATACTTGCAGTCCCATACTTAAATTCACTAATAGGATATGGCAGTTAACGGAAATCGATTATACGGTTTAATAGTCTATCTGTACATTGACTTTGAATTTATTAAATTTCATACCTATCCACTGTGAGTTTTTCGTTATATAATAAATCAATATGTGAAAACATTTTAAACAGAGTGGACCACCCACAAGTCACTTGACAAAAATGCATTTGAAATTAATTATTCATCAGCTACGAAAAACTATGAAATTATTACAGCTAGCATCATAACATTAAGTTAGGTTCTATAATTCATGTGTTCAAAGTGTCTTCCAGCATTGCCAATGCACGAATTACATCTGTAGCCACATATTTAGATCTACCTGGCTTAGGCAGATTCGTAACAAACCAAGTATGTTCAAAATCTTTTATCCAAGTTATGAACTGCTTATCAAGGTGTTCGGAAAACTCTGCACAAATGATTCAATCACATCATATTAATTATGCACATGTAGCTACCACTTCTTAGGCACAAGCGTAATTGGTGTCAAAGTGCTTTATAGTTCACGCTATATATTCGTTAACTTTATATTCATTGTAAATTTAGTTAATTACAAATGTTATAATGTTTAAGTTCTTTATAAAATCACTTCTTGTAACATATTATTCACGAACCACACCAAAACATATTGTTTACGTCAATTAGCTACTGTTACTCTAGTCAACTGATAACTGTATAACTGTTACTCTAGTCAATTGAAAACTGGATAACTGCTACTCTAGTCAATTGAGAAGTGAATAACTGCTATTCTACTCAACTGAGAACGGAATAACTGCTACTCTGTAGATATACCACATTCACTTGACACTGTAATTTTGTCTCAAGCGCTGCTATCGGCTGAAGGAATTCCACTTAGATGGCTGCAAGGTTCTCTCGCTTAGCAACAGCTGAACCTTTATTGGCTCAACGTGTGGGTGTGAGCTTTAGTTCACATTTTTTGCCACAGATCAAGAAATTTTGGTAGCATTATTGTCAACTGAGAACTGAAAAATTGGAAGTGTCAAAGTGCTACGCTATATATTTGAAAAATTATTCGCATTACAACACTGGTGCTGAATAACTTCTGTCTCATAAATACCCAGGTAAGAGTATCTTTGAACGCAGAACAAACAGCAATATTCAATAAATAATCCTAATTTGAGTTAACGAATACTTACTAACCTTTTCATTATTATTCCTGTAAGTATTTCAGAAGTTAAATATCATTAAATAAGGATATATTATAAAGATATAAATATATATTATAATAAAATAAATAAGAATATATATCATTTTATCATTATATAAGAATATATATCTACATTTTACAGAACTACAAATAATAACTGGAGCTGTAGCATATACTGGGACAGAAGAATTTGAGAAATTTGTTATACTGGGAGAGGAGTATTTATTGGAATTTGTTCATTTTAAATAAACAAAATAACAGAATTGGTTCATTTTTTAGAGGAACGAAATTTTTCTTTCCTTCTGAACAATTAACTCAGTATCGACGCTTTGCCGAATAGTGTCTAACAACACTAGTTGATAGTTGTTAGACTATATGTATTTGTTGAGAGATGAAATAGTGAAATTTGGAATATTACTAAACGTATTCTCATCGAAGGCTCTGTTTGTTTCTTTTATAATTAAGAAAACGAAAAAAGGTTAGAAGAAACAAGTTTTGGGAGAATTCGGCTTTTTTTTGGGGGGGGGACGAGAATTAGATGTACCTTTACTTTTCAAAAAAAAAAATTAACAAAACGTGCTTTTTTATTAATTTATTTTTTATTTTATTTTATTTACTTATTTATTTTTTTGAAAGCAAATTCCGAACATTGGAACGAATCTGAAATACGGTGACTGAAATATTTCATAACAATACCTAGAAACTCAGAAAAATAATGCATCCTCAGCAAGTGGCTGCACCAAATATTATTTTGTCTCGGCAATGAGAAAATCTGATTTGGAACATCACGGGAAAGAATTAAAGAGCAATACTACAGACGATAAACAAGAGAAAGCATGGTTACTGAGAGAGAAAAAAGTGAAGAAGATTGTATTTGATGGAGTATACAAAAGAATTCTTATGCCATAATGAAGAAGTCAGCAGAGAATTACAGTGAATGGAAAATTATTAGTTTGTGTGAAGTTATCTGTAAGTCACGTTCACATGCAGAGTGCTTTCTGTAGAACATGTCATCAAACAAAAACTCTCCACAGAAGTGTTCAAATACAATTATTGTGTATCACACTCAAAAGACTTTCTCCATTTATGATGAAGCATAACACTTACATGAACTCCCATTTGGGCAAAATTTCGTTGTTCCAAACTCTTGCAGCATTTGCTAACTGTTCCTCGATTTTCAATTGCTGCTGAAGCTGTTTCTTTCGTAGTTTTGCTTCTTTGAGTTCTGTAAAAAAAAAAAATTAAAATACATTAAAGTTTTACCAACGCTGGACTTTCTACATAATATGGCATTGATTAAAAAATATCTGCCAGTCTTCTAGTAAAACACCCTACACAAAATGGCACAATTGGTCTTGGAAGTCAAGAAAATCAGCTGAAAGGGATAGTAAAACTCGGAAGGCAGAGATTAAAATCATCAAGTCACTGGAGAATGGATGACTTTGCGAAAGAAAAGTGTCCATCACACCAGAGTTTAACAATGGTCATCTCTACTTAAAGCATCTGCACAAAATACGTACATATAAGAATTATTTCAGGGTTTCCTACTGATCTGGAGAAATCTATTTCTCTGACTTTTCCTTGACCTTCCCTGACCTTTGGCACGAAATTCCCTGACTTTCATGAGAGGTATCGGATGACGTTGACATATAAATAAGGAATAAATAACGATGAATATTTATATATGAAAATATTTATTCTATAGAGGCAAATAGTAATCAATTGCTCATACTTACATTCCACTTACCACCCATAAAAATCTCAGCAGCGTTCCATACTGTGATCATTAATGGTTGAAATTGGTGTACAATTAATGTTTATATATATATATATCCCTGACTTTCCCTGATTCCCAGTCTTTTTTCCTGATTTCCCCTGACCTACATTATTTTCTCTGAGTTTTCCCTGACTTCCGTGACCAGTAGGAACCCTGTATTTATACCATCACGCTAAACAAAACCGCCCTGCTCTGCGCTTCCTATATTTCTGATGTAATCTGAATAGTTTCTCTGCCTATGTCATTGTAGTACAATTCGGTGTTTATCAGGAATGGGATAATTTTAGCTTAATTGTTGCTACGGAGAAAATTAAAATAATACAATGGCAATAACAGGGAATAATTGGGTTCGAAAAAGAAACTGAAGCTGCTGACTTTATGTACAAAGATTATGAATAAAGTGGAAAGGAGAAAATCAGTCAATTGGATGGAATGGAACAATCATAATTATTTGAGGCATTTCATCCCATAACTGCTGGACGTCAATAGTATCTTCTTATAAGCGTGGTCATGATTTGAAGTTCATATTGCTAAATATTTTCCTCGCCTTTACTGAAAATCTCATCGGTGGCACAGAGATATAGGTAAAGCAACAGGAAGATGAAAAATATTGATGTACAAATAACATCTAAGCTATCCTTCATAGAAGCATTGTAACGTTTATTTGTTTTCGGATTCTATTGTTTCTTGCTTTATTGAATCTTTGTTGACTGGCAGCAAAATTCTTGGTAAATGAAGCTATAATTTGCAAACGCTTTTCATCTATGTTACTTATACCAATACTTTATTCCAATCTTGAAATTTCATATTAAAAGTTTCGAATAGCTATCTTTTTGTTGAAGATTTTTTTTTTCTTATCTCAATAAGTTCTTAAACTGAATCTGATATTCGCCATGCCTTAAGAGTTTTGATAATCCAGAAAAAGGACGGGAACTGTAACTTGAATTAGTATTCTTCATCCAAATTGGTATCGATAGTGATTGCAAGTTTAATATTTTATGGTAACGACAACATATTCAAAATTTAGGCATTAACGACATGACAACATTACCGACAAAAGATATGGTGAATCTTCTTTTGTATTCATATATTACTAATGGTATGCACAAAATGTGCAAGAAATATAGCATCAAAGCAGCATTAGGGGAGACATCTAAGAAGCCTCTATGGAAAACAGGTATTAATAAACCTCAATATCACACTGACAACCCCGTAAGTGTAGTCAAACCCTAGGAGCATGTTGACGCTCACCCAGCATGATAGGAGAAGCAATTTGTGCAATACTCTTTTTATATTTTTATTTTTAAATAATTTGTGACAAAAGAAAAAAAAATGTGCAGTATGGAAAAAGATTCTTCTTTTGACTTCATAAATTTTGTCGAATATATTACAAAGAAAATACATATGGGCCAATTTCCTGCAACTATCGTTCTCTCCGGGACAACATTGTGTATTTTAGCGGAATCACATGAACTCGATACAAACTACTGCAGCTCATAATCCACATGGCTTCCTGATTTCAGTTGTTTATTGCCAACACTTGGAAGGTTTCAACATAAATGCGCGAATGCAAATAATTGTTTGTATGTAAAGGAAACTATACAGTAATGGATTGTCATAGCTTATGATACTTCACTCAACTAAACAAAATTTTTATAAAACTTCAAAACTATTTATTAATTATGTGATATTAAGAAGAAAATAATGTTACATTGGCCAGCCTTCACACTACAGCTTAGCGTCAAAACAGCGTTATCATATCTTAATTCTGTGATAAGCTAGGTACTTGCCAAGAAGAGGTGTGGTTATTAATGTCGTTTATAAGTAAAACCCTGGTGTCCTCTGGTTGGGCAACCTATAGTGAAGGGATTAGGAGATATCTATAAATGCGCGGAGATTTTGTGTGTTTACGTTTAACACCAATAAAAAAAAAACATGGTCAAATCTTTGGTAACATGGTAGATGACATGATAAAATACAAATATAAAATTTGAATATATTTGATTTTGCAGGAGTTTACAAGGCCACGTTCACGAATATGTATAGGTATGACGAAAAGTTTAGAATTAAAGAACATGAAAGAGATGCAAAATATAATGACTTCCTCTTTTCCTCTGTATTATTAAAAACTTTTATCAAACAGCAAATACCAATACAATCTATTATTGTATTCAAATAAATTTTCAACAGAAAGATACGTATTAACACCTTTCTTTACAAACGCCATTAGATCATCACTAAATCTGGGTAAAATTGGATGCAAGTTATGGATTTTTTCACGAAGATTTTTCGCAGCCAATACATAAATTTCTTTAACAGGAGACCATACACTTTCATAAACAAATCAACGTTACAACGCGTGCTCAAAGAATGTTCTTCAAAGTTGTTCTTATGCATAGTGGGTGTTCTGTAAGTCTGGAACCAGAGAGAATAATTGTTTTCTTTCTCTTTTTTCTTATTCTGTAGATATTTCTGCAACTCAAGTGACCGTCTCTAAACTAGAGTGGCCAGATGTCCTGCTTTTGACCAGGCAGTCCGGCTTTTGAAGGTCCTATCCCGTGTCCGGTTTAGTAGTCGAGCCGGACGCCCATTTGTCCTGTTTTTCAGTCGTCCCATATAAATGTTTAACTTTCCATTATTCTGATGGCTAAATAGCTCCAGTCTCAGATATTTCAGAATTTTCAAATTATTATCAGTACATTTTTGTAAGTTGTAAAGTAAGATAAGTTTAGAGTTCCAAAATTTGGTACGAAAACCATCAGATCGACAACCCTGGCCAGGCCACATCAATTATAAATATCAAAATCCGTCTGCTTCATATTCTTTCCATCTTGTAATGCTTACAGCGAACAGGTATTTTTATTAATGTATTTTAATTAATGAATACTGATTGGATCAAGGATCACAACCGACTTAATATCACCACAGTTAAGTCCAAACTTGATGTTTATTTCAACTTGGAAGGAAAAAAAGAATGGAACGTGCAAGTTACATAATTAAAGAATTCTTGCAGAACAAGCGTCTATAGAAAGACACTCGAGGAGCAGAGAAGTATCAATGAGGTAAGAATTTTAACGGTAAATGTAGCTTTCCCAGCATGCTTGAGCCAAAGATGCCTAAACGCAATTAATGAATTGAATTGTCATATGTGGAGAAAACGTTTATAAATTCATAAAGTCCGGCTTTCTAAGTCAATGTGTCCGTCACGAAGATTTGATCTGATTGATTGCATCCAGATCGGTCGCGTATTACGCACAGTACGAGGTTATGGGCTGAATAGCTTCCACGGTACAAGGTAATGATTGTCTTGTGGTCCTGTGGCGCTAATGGAATGATAAAATTTTCCACCTCTTCTTCTTTTAGTAGAACGTGACAATGCTTTAGGAGCAAGCGTTACCACAAATCGTGAAACTAAGTTGAGAAATTATTTTGAGTACAACAAGATTGTCTTCCACCGCATTACAGTGGAGAATTCCGTTTATGTGTATACTTGCAAATTCCTAAACATTGGATTGGTAAATAAGTAGCACTTGAGTTTCCTCTCAGAGACCTAGACTGAAAAACAATTGATTTTTTCTGCGGAGCCGCTTAAAGGCTATGCAATACACAATGTGAAAATCCCAAGCGTGGGTCATCCTAGGAAATGTATCGTACTGTCTGGAATACTCAAATTCTTCACATTCTTTGTCGTGTCATTTAAGACTGAAGAGACCGCTTTCCCCTTTGCTATACTGAACACTGTTTATACGCTGAGTATTTTCTGTATGGTTCTAGACTTGAAGAACACCTTATAACGTATCAAAGAGCGGGATTCCCAGTTATTTAGTGAGAACGAATTCCCTGACTTCTCCAGGTTTTCTAAGTTTTTCATGAAATTTCCTGACTGTTTCCCTAACTTTTCAAAGTTTTAAAGGTCGGTGGGAACCATGAACAGCTTTTTAATTACTATTATTACTTTGCGATGAACCTATTTTCCACGTTTTCTCCGTTCTGTTCCTTTACTATTATTTTTTCTCGTTACTACTAGGTTTGCAGTTGCGCAGCAGAAAATATTCTAGCAATATAAGGACCAAAGTGTAAGAATCATCATGGCACGTACACCCTGTATTAGTTGACATTGATCCTCTGCTTGTCAAATAATACAGGGAAAACACAGAAGAATGGTGTTTCCGAAAGATAGTTAATTAAAAAAAGAAAGAAAAAGAAAGAGAAGAAGAAGAAGAGCTTATTGTACATGGACCAAACGTACGCCGTCAGCAGCGAAAATGTCCGAATTTCTTATGCATTAATTACAATATTTTAATGCATGCGCTCTGGATTACATGCACATAAGCCACACGATAATCAATTAATCCAAACTAAGTGTACCATATGCTGTGATCGCTTGCAGTACATATGCTATCCAATCACGAAGTTCCTGGATGGAAGTGGACAATAATGGTGCTTTAACAGTGTTTTTAACGAACCCCAAAGACAGAAATTGCAATGTATAAGATCCGATGAACGGCGTGGTTGAGAGGAAAAGTTGTTGTATCCATTTGAAGTATATCCGATCCAGAGGTATGGGGAACACTACAATAAAATCTAATAGTAACTAATATATTGTTAGTTTGTAATGTATACAGAATGCTGCTAGTTTTTCTACAAAGTTAATAATTCAGAAGTCTTTTTAAATTTTCTTGAAAGTTGATCTCATAATGTCACAAATATTGCAATCCAAACAAAATTGTGAAGTTAGCTCTGTGCAGAATGGTAGTTGTATCTTTAACTTAGTATGCAGTTACAGATTTCTTCCCATTAAAACCATCTGCTTCAAAGAATTGAAAGATTACTCACTAAGGACATCAAAACTGATGAAGAACTTTGTTGTTTACTCTTATCACGGATGAGCCAACTGTAGACATTCTTTCTTACATGCTTACATGAACGTTATGTCTATGACTAATGCTCTTAGATACTGAGCAAAACATTTCTGAGTGTCTGAATGTACAAAGTGACTAAGATGAGTGCTCCAATGTTCAATTCGAAAGCACTATGTGTTATTCTGTTCCCATATTTAATTTCAATTACACGAAACTTCTTTTTTAAAAAATTGAGAACTACTTTCAGGGGGTAAAATAAATAAACAGAATAAAATAAAAATCTATCAATAATGGAAAAATATTAATCTATTACTTATGGAAACATCAGCTGATATTTGACTAACTTATTCTGTTGACTTTTTCAAGAATGGATATGATCTTATGACTAGATTTTTTGAAGCATTTATCTCGCTGAATAAGTCAGTAAATATCCAGTAAAGTAGTATCTCGTTTTGACAGGGAATACGTTTCTTCAATATTTGAGTATTCACCCCTGGTAATCGATCATTCCTGGTTCGACTCCGTGAAAGTTCGTAGTCGACACATCGTGTCTGTGGATCTTCTCGAAATCATCCCACTTTCTCCAACGGTCTCGTTCCACCAACTCTTCAACAATCTTACTTGCATCCGTAACTTTTAGCGTATGTGGTATAACCATGGATAACAAGATTTCGTAATTCTGTTGGCTATGCCTTTGTTTCCGACGTAGGCAGCTCAGAGTTCAATTTGCATCGCCTTTGTTCAGTGTATACCGCAGAATTAACTGCCACTAAGCTTGCCCTAGAACATGCTCTTACGCTTTCCTTACGTCGTGTGCTGATCTGCACCGATTCGCAGAGCGTCGTTATGAGCTTACAGAATGTCTTCATTAAGCACGCTCTCGTTCAAGACATTCTCGTGAGATGCCATCAACTACAGGAGCAGGGTTGTGTCGTCGTTGTCTGCTGGGTGCAGGATCACGTTGGCACCCGCGAAAACGAACGTGCTGACACAGCCGCCAAGAACGCCGCCTTGGCCGAGGTTGCTTTGGAGCATAGCCTTCCTTGCTCCGATATTTGTCGTCATTGTTACAGCTTGATGAGCACTCACTGGCAAGCAGTTTGGGACCAGGCCAATGACAATAAACTTCACGCAGTTAAGCCAATTCTTGATACTTGGCGAACGTCTTCAGGCCTCAGTCGTAGAGATGAAGTGCTCCTGGCGCGTTTGCGTATCGGACACTCTCATCTAACGCATATTTATTTGCTGCGTGCTATGGACCGTCCTATTGCGAAGAGTGTGTTTGTCCCGCTGAGTATTCAGCACATTCTTGTTTAATGTCCTGAATACTCAGATCTCAGAGAACGTTATGGACTGCCTTCTGTTCTTGCCTGTGCTTTGGGGGATGAGAGTGATATAACTACGTGGATACTTGAGTTTGTTCATGCATCTGGGATTGCTCACGTTCTTTGAGCTCTTTTAGTTTGTTGTCACTGTTTTATTGCTGCTAAATTTTTATATTTCTCTCACCTTTTATTGTTTTTCTTTATATTGTTATTGTTATATATATATTTTATCTTATTTATTCTTTTATTTTCTAGTTTTACTTCTGTTCTTGTTCTTTTGATTTAGCAGCTGTTTTCTTCAGTGAACTGTCTTTGTTTTAGACTCCTCATGTTTTAATCCTGCAGTCCTGAGCAAACGCGTTCATCGAGATGGGGACATATAACCTAGATGCTGATGTCCCCATTATCCCCCTTACTCATTCATTCATTCTTTTTTTCTTTATAACGGAAAAGCAAAGTTTTTTTTTTAATGTAAAGTATTTTAAATCTGAATAGTGCTTATGTAATTTCTCGTTCCAAACTACACAATTAATTTATTCGAACATTATTACAAATATGGATATCTCAACAAAGATCACACTGAGAACCTAAGTGTGGAAACTACGTTCATCTATAGCCATTCACAAGTCCACGCATTACTTTATTATTTACATTATTACTGACATTCAAATTTGTTCTTAATGGTTAACGATTCGGAAAAAGAGTACTCCACGAGCACAAAAACTGTTATACCATTAACTTAAATCGATTAGACACGATCGAACTTTCAGAGCACAATGACTCAGGGGCAGAGTGCTAATCTATGGTGAGATGAATCCTCATAGCCATGCTAGCATGTATCAGACAACGTATTGCCTATGGGTTCTCTCATTTTCTCAAAATATCTTCATTTCATTAAGTCTTTCACGATAAAATTCAGTCACATGAGCATCGGATGCCAAAATGTAATTTCATTATTACGTCAAAATTTCCATCGCGTATTGTAATGACAAGGACCACTTAATAACAGTTTTCTAAAATAGAAGACTGTCTGAAGTTTAACGTCCTTTTCAGCATAAAGGCTACAAGAGACGAGAACTGGCGGTTTAATATGAGATCCAAACAATTACTCAGGTTTGTATCCGAGACAACGGTCTCACCAAGAATTGAACCCGAGACCATACGCATAGAAAGCACATGCGTTAGCAACTTGTCATGAAGGAGTGCTAAACTAGAATAAATCATCCAATTTTTCCTCCAAACATTTATTTTATTTAAGCAGAAAGGAAGGCAATTGTACCATGGAGTAAAGAAAGAAAGGAAGAAAAGAAATGCGAAGAATTTTTTAAAACAAATAATTATAATCAATTCCCATGTTTAAAAATTCGAAATAAAAATTGTGTCCTAATAAACACACAAGCAGAACTTCTCCTTTTTTGCAGTTATTTTGATCATTAGTAATGGAAATTATTCCTGGATAAAATAGTTTTTGAACCGATAATACCAAACACGTTGTTGTTACTCTTTAAACAACAGACGATGCGTGCACACGAGCCATATTCCACTACAATTGAACACGCTAAGTTCAGTGCACTGATGATTCATGAAAATTTTTACTCCAACTTGTACTGTGGTTATTCTTGGAAACCAACATTTAGATGGTCAATTAATATCATTTTGCGCAACAACAGGCTTTATTAATCGAATAAAAGCAATACTCTATATAGAGAGAGACATTACACGCAAGCATACATACATACATATACTGCACGCAAAATTAAAACTGAATGAATTATCGTTCTGTGATTCATTCGTAGTTAAGAAGAAAATAAAAACAAACGACAATCAACGGCATATACAATAACTATATATTGTTTACAAGCTATATTGATTCCGAATAATATAAATTATTTTTAATAAACAATTTAATCCTCCCATGAAAAAGAAATTCGTCAGACTTTGGGAAAAATCATAACATGTACTAATGCAACAAGAACCAAAGTTATTTTTACAAATAGAAAATTTAATAATTAATGTACGTCATCATCTTTATATCAATTAACATGACATCATTTCACTTTTAATTGATTAATTTACATAAATAATTGTAAAACATCTTTTTATAGAATCATTTAATTCTGCCTACTTTACCAACAATAATTATATGCTTCACTTTACACAAGTTTACGGGTGGCACAATTTTAAACTTCATCCATTTTTAGTAATAGACTACAAGGAACACAGAGTCAATAACTGGAACTTATCTAGTATTTCTTCTATGCCAGGGATTCGTACATCTTCTGCGATATATCGCTGAATACTATTGCAATCCTGCCTCAAGTGCGACGAGTAAAGCGCTAATGTCAAGGTCTAAGGAAGAAAAAACGATACTATTCCGATATACAGTCGCTCACATTAATATTCGGTTTTTATTAGGAACTGCCAAAAACAAATTGGATTTGGATAATAAACGATCAAGTAAACGTAATTTGTAAGGCAAAAGATACATGGATACATATTGAACTCTGAAATAAAAAAATAAATAAATAAAGTGACACAAAATGCTGATCAATGCTTGGTAACAGAATGTGAAACAGATAATGAACCAAAAATACCTCCCATTAATATTCGGTTTCGATAACACTAACGGTGTTTACTCGTTTCTGTACTATGTAGAGGGCATGGTATGGTGACAAAACATGTACTGCAGATGACAGCAGAAGAGAGATCATGGCGGTGGTGCATAAGCAGCACTGAACGTTGTGAATCAAACAGGTTACCTGGACTGTGGCGAATATGGGTAGAAAAGGTAAAAATACAAGTCTCGAGCAGTGGCAATTGGTGATCTGTCACCATGCAAAAGGGCGTATGATAAATACACTAAAATAGCTGAAATACTACGCATCTCCAAGAGTACCGTACCGTTAGGGACATTGTCAGGATGTATAAGAACGAAAATAGAATAGAATCCATACCACAAATTGGACAGTCCAGGAAACTATCAGATAGTGACGAACGTGCTATTCTTCGCAAAATTAAGAACAATCCCAGGCTAAGTGCAGTAAGTATA
Organism: Thermobia domestica; assembly: GCF_964235325.1. NCBI lineage: Eukaryota > Metazoa > Arthropoda > Insecta > Zygentoma > Lepismatidae > Thermobia > Thermobia domestica. The sequence continues at coordinate 161,787,355 of NC_137465.1, forward strand.
GCGGCATCCCTAAACTCCGAGTTAGGCAAGAACGTTATCGCAGAAAAAAGTCATCAGTGTTGAGATATTCCGTGTTTCATGGTAGGGTACCAAGTAAGAAACTGTACGTAAGTAAAGTCAATAGAAGAAAAGATTTAATTTCGCACGAGAACATGTACGTAAGTCGGCAGATTGGTGGGAAAACATCTAAACCAAAAATCTCAAATTTACTTTCGTCCACGAATAAGACTGGACGTGACTGGACGTTTGTTCAGCAAGTGGTCAGATTTCGTACTTATTTGTTTCGTCAATAGCTTCAAAACCAAACAGACATTCTCAGTCTAGTTTTCAGCAACTATAACAGAATTGGCTCAAGATTCATTAAGACATAAACAAGGGAGAAGAGTTCACTGTTGTTGGTGACTGTACAACTCATTTCATATACGTTTCTATGTAGAAATAACACCAGTATTTCAAGACTGATTACGATTCTTAGGGGAAAAATCGCCCTTCCGAATAAAACAAATAAGCACCAGTGTCACGTGTACAACAGTAGTTTCGTTAGAATATTGGAAGCACCTGAATGGTATGCAACTACCTGACTAATAAACAAGGTTGCATAATATCAAGGAGGATTAATCTATAATAACATCTTATGAGAGTACATTGGGGATATATTCGAATTAACTGGATGGACCACTCTCATCACAGAACTCTATTCCTAACATTTGATCCTCTACATCGTGGTCAAAATTGATGCTCATCTATTAAGTACTACTCGAGATGAACACATGGACAGACAGGATAAATACATAAAGGAGTTTTGGTTGCAAAATCTTTAAAAGCTACTAACATATAGTCAGTTAACTATAGTGCTTCATAAGAAATTATTACTTACAAGATCATTGTAAATTAAGAAAATTATTATAATGACAAATAGGATTTTACACATCATTCATAATTTTATACATCAACCTGCAAAATTTCACAAACATACCCTGAAGTTATCTTGGATTCTATGTTAGATCTTCATTTATCACTATATAATCTTTAGAAAATATACGATACACGGCGCCTACAAATTTAATTTCTGTACGGGTGCAAATATATAATTCATGTAGCCAAATTCCTGGCCTAATTTTGCAATACCACTCTTAGTGTGAATCAAATAAAGGCACTTTCTCTGCATTTATGTAGGAACAATTGTGGCGCGAAGAGTCTCAGATTTTCGCTAGGTGACCCCAAACAATGAAATTGTCACAACAACATTTTCGTACGATAATCTTTTCTTACTATTTTAAAATGGTTTAAGAGAAGTAAGTGAAGCGTTTGGAGTTGCTATTTTGAGATTTTGCTCTATCACGACACAGGTGTACCAGTGGTTTGGGGAATGTCAGAAAGATATAACATCTTTGAAAGACAAAGATACGACTTGTCACCGTTGCGACTGGTATCATCACCATTAGTGCACATCATTCTAGCGAGGAAAGTTTGTTCCCTAGAGGTACCACAGTTCCTTTTGAAAACCAGCATGAGATTGGGTGGAAAGGATGCACTACATGATCCAATTATTTCAAAATAGAGCCTAAGGACACAGAAAGAATATCGTAACAAGTGATAGAAACTGTTTGTCAATATGCTCCCGAAAAGAAAGTCAATCGGCAATTTGGATGTTCTTCTGTAAAAGCTAAACGTGAATTCAGTATCGGAGAGACTACTTCCTTTTCAGTAAAATACAAAATATGGCCACCTTCTCTGGAGGACATGAAGATGGTTATGTTAACTTTATATAAGTTTCGTGGGCGAATTTTTTGGGGAAAATCCGTAAGTCTCCCACAGGCGGATCGCTGATGTGTTCCTCCATCTCTGCATCCTACGATACAGACTATCGAATTTACCGGTGAGTTATCTGTTTACTCACCCTGCCTTCAACCCAGACCTGGGCCCCATTCCACTATTAAAAACTTTGCAACTTTTCACTTTGCGCTTGCTTTGCAAATTTTGCATAGTATAAAGTTTTTCAGTTCCACCATTAATCCTGAAGAACTTTGCAATCAGATGTTGTGCGACCACAAAATTGCAAAGTCTTTTCGAAGTGACAATTATATGTTGAAGTTGATTGTCTTCATCGTGATTAAAATATAAGATCTGTGAAAAAGTTGTTTTGCTTTAATAAAACATATTTCAGTTACTTTTCCCTCAATACCTGAACAAAACGAACGCTACGATTTAGTTATAAATGTAATTTGAAAATGAAATAGAGGCTAAAAAGTTATAACTTAGAAGGATAAAGTTATAACTTAGATGGTTATGCTAACTTTATATGACAGTTTGATGGGCGATTGTTTTTTTTTTGGGGGGGGGGGGGGAGAAATCCGTAAAAGGCTCCCAAAGGCGGATCGCTGATGTGTTGGACGTTTTCTCTTTTGAAATGGAGTAATAATAGTAATTGTGCAATAACTGGAGCGGGTATTGTAAAGTTTCCTAAATTCTCGATTTCCCTAAATTCTACAGCAGTATACAATCATGTTTTCATCCAGAAAATTTTATCCGGGGGAAGGGAGCAAAATCAAAATGTGAGGGGCTACACTAAAACACCATTTGCTAAAGAACGTGCCCTGTACAAGAGTGAGAATGTCACTGTAACTTAATTTCTTAGCTCTGAGGCGCAAAGTCCTCCGCAAGTATGCTGGAAGAAACACTGCATGCACTGTCCTGCAAACAGTTGCCTTTGATACATTCCCTAACTATAAAGAAAAAGACATACTTGTCTTGCTGTGAAGACTTCACTCCGTTTTCTTCATTGTAAAGTCGGTGAAATATGCACCAACAAAAGTTTTACTTGTTCACTTGTCAAGCGAAGTATTCTTTAAATTTAAATAAATTCATATCGTAAAAGTTGATTCTGCCTTTATAGACTTTTTGCGAAATATCACTGCATTTGATGAACATATTAACCATTGAAACGTTTCGTAAACGACAATGGCTCGTACTCAGATATTTCAGTAAAGCGAATGTTTTCTTTGCACATTAGCTTTGTCCTTTTGCAGTTTTAAGATGATGGTGGAACATTATAAGAAATTTCTGTACAGCCTTTGCAAGTTTTCGCATTGCATTTTGCAGAATTTATTTATTTATTTTATTTTATTTTATTTTATTTTATTTTTTTTTGGAACACAAACCTTGCTGCAAAGTGCAAAGCACAAAGTGAAAAGTTGCCAAGTTTAATGGTGAAATAGCTCCTGGTGCCATATAACTCAGCTTTATTACAGAAAAGAATCTTCGGAGTTGACCGTTTGACAGAGCAAATGACGTTGTTGAAGCATACGGGGAAGAAATTGCGAAATTAGAATCAAGAAAGTAAGAAATCTACATCACAGAAAATAGAATACCTTTTTTCCTTGCAGCTTCCACCATTTGCTCATATTCTTGCCGATGCTTCATCTCCTCCTCTTGTGGTTTGGCAGGAAGATTGGGCGGCCGATTTTCTAAGATTAGGGCAGTGCTGCTTGCCACTACATCTACATGCCTCTTACTCACTTTTCCACTAACAGGAGATTCTGGACGACTAGTTTTTCCCTGCAAAGACAATCAATTTAGCTTGTATTTTTAAAATGTGACAAAAAACATATATATGTATCTATAAACAAAATTTCTAGGATAAAACCATATATCTGGCTAAATTAACAATACAAATCTGTGTTAAACTGGTGAGAAGATTTAACGAGTCACAACAACTGAGCCGCGAGATGAACGTTACACAATCGTCACCCACCTCCGCTCTCCTATCTGCCAAATTTATCCAAGAAGGCAGAACTTACGAAAGGCCCTCGAACTCCCCTCTCCCTTTGCACCACCGAGGATATATACATAGGATATACTGTTTAAAGTAAGATCCGAATCACTACTTATGCCTGTATTCAAGGCAACTATCCCATCATGAACCAAGCCCGGGACCACGTGCATTAGCCACAGACCGGTTTCGGTATGCATGGACGGCTTAGCTAAAACAGGTCAATCAATAATAATGATTTATAATACAAACTCATCTCAGTCTGTGAGTAAAACTAATTCCTAATAGTTAACAATCGCTGTTCAGCTACAGCCACTACTTGTCTGTCTTTATTTGAAAATGATTAGTGATGATCCAGAACATGAACGTGTTTTGCTGTTTATTTTTATGACAAGGAATCTATTAAATATAAATATATAAATATGTTTGTAATTACTTTCAAAAATCTAGAAATATTTATTCCATGTCAAGCACAATATAACTTAGTAACTAAGTAATATGGACACGATATACAAATAAATTACATACAACTATTATAGTTTACCTTTTAGGACAATGCAATATTTAATACGCTTTACCATCAACCGACATGAAGCATACCGGTACTTCCTATCAGGTATTATTAACAGGTCGAATCTTATTTAGATTTCACCATTAATATTTGTGTAACTATAAGTTAGTTGGGCAACTAAAAATTTAAAAAATAAACCATCAGAATTTTAACCTATGGCGTACAGCGAGTGGAAGCTTAGGAAACAATTAATAATATAATAGTTGATTAACGTGCTGGGACGTGCTGAAAACGAAAACAGAGCACTTAGTCGTACAATTCAATGTTGTTTTTGTTGGTACAATTAGTACTTGTTGCCAGAACTGTGTAATTTTCTTGCATTATTTCATAAAACAAGTGTATCTGCTACGTAATATTTAGATTTATCATGTAAGCTTTCGTGAAAATTTATGAATATGTGCAATTCAAAAATGTTCAACTAAAGGGTGTTATTTTATCTCAAGCCTGTAAAAGGTGCCTCTTTTCCATTTATGATTACAGAAGGTCATTTCGGCTTATGGTAACGAATTCAGAATCCGTTCGAAGTTCAAAGACCTTCGAATGTGCACGGCTGTCGACGACCCAACGCTCGTCTGAATACGAAGAACCCATAAAAATCCATTTATCTTGTTCATTATAACTTTGGAAATATTCCACAGGAATAATAAAACAAATTGATCAAAGTACCAAATTAATAACACTTGTGTAACAGTTTCGGCAATGCAACACCGCCTTCTTCGAACATAACGTGTATGATGAAGTCGATGTTACATTACCGAAACTGTTACACAAGTATTATTAATAGATATTTGGTGCTTTGATCAGTTTTAATACAAATCCATGGAATGTTCCTAGAGGGGATTTCATGAATGTCCATTTCACGTGTCATTCGCTCCATGTACGTCACTGCTTACTTCTTCCTATGACTGAATGTCTTGTTTCGGTGAATTGCAACGCTAAATACACTGCTGCCACACAAGGATGGAATATCATGGCGATATAGTGGTTCCAAAATGTTCATCTGATAATAAGCTGAATTGATTTTAACCTTTTGGTCCACTTTGTGTAGCTTAAGTTTCCAATGATAGCAGTAATTATGAACCATCATGAAGCCGCGTAGAAAACTTTCCACATATTCACATTCTGACAGATACACCCATGTCTCATCCAGAGTCATTACTAACTCCCACCTGACCACAGAAGGATGGCATTTATACAGCTTTTGATTGTTTGTTCTTCTCTTCTTGGAATGCGAGAGAATATGTACTCGAGCCTTATGCTTCTTTACCAGATGTAAATTAAGCCTAATTATGCGATTTACGGTTGCGGCGGAACGTTGTATTGTCTTTGCTATTGTGCTTTGAAACGGTGGATTTTCACGTCGCGCCACGGAAAGCACTCTGAACCACATCGAGGGAACGCCCGGGCCTACGATTTCAATATTAGAGGGCTTAGCCAACGTCCATTGCCATAGAACGAAACCAGTAACCGATAGCGATCAGTGGATTTTTGCACACGATTCTGCGTCTCACAACAACATACCAAGACTACAACATTCTATCGAAACAACAAGTGGTTCAAATTTACTTCCGGTTTCAAAACTAATTTTTGTAGAGCAAAAACTGTAAAAAAATCAAGAAGCGGATTTTTGCAATCGATTCGGAGTCCCAAGAATACAGCTGCGAAGTTCTATTCAAATTGGAAGTGGTTAAAATTAGCCATTTCCAGTTTGAAGATTTATCGCCATAGAACGAAAACAATAATAGATAGCCAGAATTTATTTTATTATTATTATTATTATTATTATTATTATTATTATTATTATCTTATACAATTCAGTGTTTAAAAAGAACATAACATTACTATCGACAACACACTACCGAAAGATGAAGTGGTTCAGATCTTCTACTACTTTCGGTTTCAATACTGATTTCTATAGAGCGAAAACGGTAAGAGATATCCAGATGTTTTTTTTTTTTTTTTTCAATCGATTCAGCTTGACTTGAATAGATTTCCTCTTCCCTGTTAACCTTCTGTTTAAGCTGGACGTACAGGGTGTCCAATATACAATGCAACCCGGAGTTTGCGATACCGGTAGTAGAACATTTGAACCTGAAGTGATACACGAATAATGGTTATATCAAAATGAAGCCTTGTTCATGCATATATTTTTAAACTGGGAAGCAACGATTGAAGTACACTAGGAACCATACAGTGTTGCCAGATGTAACCAAAGGTGTAAATCTTTTTTTTTTTTTTTTTTTTTTTTTTTTTTTTTTTTTTTTTTTGCGAAACGTGTAAATTGACTCATAACTCATACGTATGGATGTTCTGTCGTTAATTTTCAGTTTGTTTAGTTGGAGTGGCTTGGAAACTATGGTGCAGAAAAAAGAATTTTTTATTTCCATCGATAAGTAATCGGATGAGGCCTCTGTAAGGGGGAACTAGGGAAATCGTAGTTTTCATTAACACTGAATTGGCAACTTTGCTTATGTTTCAGTGCATCAAAAGGTGTGTTAAGGATTTATCTACATTATGCAATTCCTGAAAACAATGAAAAACAAACTTTGAAATTATCATGATAAAACGTTTACTTACATGCACACGGCAAAACTGCTGCTATCAGAAATGAGTTACCAGCTCTACAGATGCTGGGAGTGTCCCCTATTTTGATTCAAACACTGGTTTACACGTTTCATCAGGTTGGCAGCAACTTTACGAAGATTAGAAGTGTTAATGTTCTCAATGACACTGCGAATGTTCGTTTCCAGGTCTTGAATAGTTCGAGAATTGTTCTTGTATACCTCTTGCTTCAAATAACCCCATAGAAATGAATAGCAGTGTTGCCGGGTGCATGTAAGTAAAAATTTTATCATGATAATTTCAAAGTTTGTTTTTAATTGTTTTCAGGAATTGCATAATGTAGACAGATCCTTAACACACCTTTTGATGCACTGAAACATCGGCAGGGTTGCCAATTCAGAGCAGTGGCGTAGGGAAGGGGGGCCAGAGGGACCGCCCCCCAAAGGGGTCCGACAATGTACTTTGGTACTTTGATGTTTGTAATTTTTTATATATTTTTATGTTTATATATTTTTTGTAATTTTTCTATATGTACGTATAACAGCACTTGTCCCCCCCAAACACACATCCTGGCTACGCTACTGATTCAGAGTGTTAATTTATGAAAACTACGATTTCCCTAGTTCCCCCTTACAGAGGTTTCATCCGATTAGTTATCGGTGGAAACGAGAAATTCTTTTTTTCTGATCCATAGTTTCCAAGCTACTCCAACTAAACAAACTGAAAATTAACGACTGAACATCCATACGTATGAGTTATGAGTCAATTTACGTTTTGTAAATAAATAAATAAATAAATAAATAAAAAATTACACCTTCGGTTACATCTGGCAACACTGTGTGGTTCCTAGTGTACTTCAATCGTTGCTTTTTAGTTTAAAAATATATACATGAACAAGGCTTCATTTTGGTATAACCATTATTTGTGTATCACTTCAGATTCAAAAGTTCTACTATCCCGAACTCCGGGTTGCACTGTATATTGGACACCCTGTAGTTCAAATTAGCCATTTCAGGTATCAAAATTTACCACCATAGAACAGAAATGGTAATAGATAGCGATGAACTGTTGTCTGCAATTGATTCACGTTGTCAAGAGAACATATAATCACAACCAAAAAGCTCTTACCAAAACCGGAAGTAGTTGAAATAAAAACGTCCAGTTTCAATACTGATTTCTATAGAGCAACAGCGGTAAAATATATCGAAATGCGGTTTATTGCAATCGATTCTATTTGCCAAGAATAGGTTCCATATTTTCAGTTATCTTTTATTCAAACCGGAAGTGGTTCGAATTAACCATTTCCGGTATCGAAATTTATCACCATAGAACAGAAATGTAAACGGATTTTGGGAATCGATATAGCGTCTCAAATATACAGTACATATAATCGCATCTTCCAACATGATATCGAAACCGGAAGTGGTTGCAATAAATTATTTTTGGTTTCAATCTTTATCTACATTGAATAAAATCAGTAAAAAATAGCGAGTGATGGCTTTCTGATATGGATTTAGATGAGATCTTTGAGTTTTACGTCCCACGGTTATGCCGATTAGGTTAAAGGAGACGGTGATTATGAGAAATGAATGAAATGGTGAAATGAAGAAAGTGGGAGGAAACTGGAGAACCCCGAGAAAACCCACGCACGCGGTGTTTGTCCACCACAAAATTCACTTGGCGGGAGCAGGGTTTGAACACGGGACCCCATGATATGGATTTAGAGTCCACGGAACAGGTTCTTTAATCTACTGATCTTATTACTTTACTGCAACCAGTAGAAACAATACTTCTTAAAAAAAAAAAAAAAAAACGGTTTCTTTAAGTACATTTTTCATTATAAATTTCATATAATACATTATCAAACAGTAAAAATAAGCAATTTTATTAAGCATAAATTGTGAAGTTTAACATTACAAAAGTAAAATTTATACTCTATATCTACTTAGAGCACTAAACTTTTTTCCTCTTTTGAGGAACTCTGCGTACTTGCTGCTTGCAAGAATCGAGATGGAACTATTTATTTTAACTTCCCAGTTTTCCAACATTGGTAGAAAATCCAAACACTACCAGTATGAGAGAAAATCCGCCCAGGTGCTTATTTTACTTTCAAACAAGGGGAAAATGACAGGGTAAAAGGGGACTATTATCCTATTTTTGAGAGACCAACAAACAGCACTGACATTCCTTGGTACGCCTACGTGTGGCTACAGCATTCTGAACATGTAAGTAAATAGGTCTACTGCAATATTCTTAAAGATAACTGCACGAGCTAGTTGCAAGTTCTTCAAGACGCAATGGAACACTCTACACAACTATATTTTTATTATTATTATGAAACTTACTTGAGAGTCTTCGATTGTTTGTGTTGGATCCTTGGTAGATCCTGTGCGTGGAGGTATTCTTCCAAAAAATTTCCAACTGGGAGTACTATTGTTGTGGGCATCTTTAGAAATCTTCCATACAAACAAGTTTCTGAAAAAGAAAGAAAGAAGCCACACATTAGTACGCTCATTAATGTGAATGTAGTTTGCTGATATTATTTTCTTTTAAAAACATATAAAAATGGACCATTTAAGCACATTTTGCCGCAAACGTTGCCAAATCTAAAGAAGAGAAGTAAAACAAACAACGAATACAACACCGCTACTGCAAAGCAATGTGAATCATTTATACAAAGAGAAATATATATATATATATATATATATATATGATAAATTTTATTTATTGGAGGTTGTAGTTTTACATATATACCTATATAAACGCTTATATAGAGAGCGAATATTCATGTGAATTTCGTTAACGCTTTTGTAGTCGATATCACCTAATGATTTAAGCCTGTATATGAAAAAAAGCTTCGTGACGGGCCAACATGGCCATAGATACCGAAAGTCCAGAAATCTAATTCCTAATCCTAAATACTATAAATAGACTGGTGGAATAATGATGTGGGAGAAAACGAAAGAACCCCGAGAAAACTATGCCGTTTCCCTGCAAACTAATTTGGCATCAGCTTGAACCAGGAGTTCCTCGCAACTCCCTGGAATTTCGTATCACTTTGTTTTGCCATAAGAAAGGTGACCAGTCAATACTAAAGAAATTTCACAATCAACATAGCCCACATACAATTTTACAGTTTGAACCTATTTGTAAGCTATGAAAGTTTACCTGCTATACAGTATTCACATTTAAAACATTAAATTTTACACATGGAGTAATTAATATCTCTTGAAAAAGCCACGATTCTCTGTCAGCATTAAACTGATATTCCAAAATTACATTGTTACAGATTTTTCATATACTATTAATTTTATTGGAAACACTTAATTATTCATAGTTTAATTTATTATTGACATCAATATTGGATGTGCAAGAACATTAAAATGCAAAATGGTATGGGCATCACGCATGTCAAAGCAATCGATGACGCAAATACACACACACACACACATGCCTCAATATGTGTGAGCATATGTTATAGGTAATAAACATTGATGGTGTTATCAACATTCATTTACGATATAATAACCTTCATTATAATTCATTTTACAATGTGTAATTAGTTCAATATTTCGTTCCGTGCTCTGTCCATATTGATCAACATAAATTAACTATGAATCATTGGATTTTTTTCATTCTTTTGTGGGTGGTGGCTAATTTCACATTCAAAGGCAATTTACTTGGATAAACTTGAATAAATAAATAAATAAAAAGAAACCTGAAATTTCTTTCCCTTTCTTTCTCCCCATATATCTAATATGCAGGCCTAATGTTTCTTTATAATACGGTAAATAAGAGAAGAAAAATAACCACGTTTCAGAGCTTATTAATCGCAAAATACGCGTATGTATACTTAGGGATTTTGATTTTAGCGATCACATTAACAGCAAACAACGCTATTTGCTGTAAATAACTGCTAACAAGGGTATAATAGTGCCATGACATTTGAAGGTCCCTTTTTTATATAGTAGTTTACAAATTAATCTGACAAAATAACGCAAAAATCAAACATTTATTGTAGTAAAGAGTCTGATCCTGAAATACGTACTTATGTTTTAAACTATCAGCATGTTTCCATTTTAAGCAAAGCACACATATGAACAAACAATTTCAAATTTGCCCAGTTTATTTTAGGTTTTTACCTAGTTAAACCAAATAAAACCAATTTCTGATATATATGTTGTCGATATAGTCCAGAACAACGAAAAAGGAAAGAGTGTATAGGTTCCATGCTCTATTAGGCTTCCTTTGAACAAAATGAGAATTACAGGAACGACCATACACATTTTTTTAAAAAATAAAACAGTTTAATTTCACAGCTATGTCCTATAGGTTAAAGAAGTGGTTCTCAACCAGTATGTCGCGAAATTTTAGCATTTTAAAATCATGAAGCATTTAATAATTACTTAAAATCAATTCTGAGACTGACTACTAGACAACGCCTTCAGCAGCAGCAACAATGTTCAGTACTACATAGCGTGTGTCAATATTTGGTAGAAACTTACAGGCGTACACTATTATTATTAATAAAGAAGCCACAATTGTGTCGCGATGTCGAAGTTACTAAAGTGTGTCGTCAGTCTAAAAAGGTTTGGAACCACTAGTTTAAAGGACTGCCAATTTGGTGAAATGAAGAAATTGGTAAATGGAAAATGCAAGAACCACACACTTGCATGATCTGGAATCGAACCTACGATAATTAATACCGTGATCTGATTATAAATATATCAACGAGACGAAGTTCTGATTATAAATATATAATGGAGTCAAATCCAATCATGTTCGTTCTGAAAACACTGGCACTTCGCTTGCAACTACACAGTATTGCTCCCGGGATCCGAACGTCTCAGAACCCGAACAACTGGAACGAGAACGAAAATTTCGAGAAATTTTGCCTAAGAATACGAATGTTGCTTTAGAATCCGAATTCCCAGCACGTTATGTTTCTGTGTACATTTCCTCTACGCTTGGGTCATCCACGTGGCCTTTACGAGGTGCACACCGAAAGTACGTGCTGTTTCATTTTAACTTCCAAGAACAAGGAAATACAGGGAACTAACCAGTATCTGTTTCTTAACAAACTCTCCCTCTATATTGATACATAGTTGCCATCATTCCATCCATTTTGTGTAGCATGTGGCATGGTCATCCTTGGGGGTATGTTTCACATATTTGAAAATAGTACTTTCCAAGGATTATCTACTGGCAAAATGGTGTCCACGAAGAGAATCCTTGAGGTTTTGGAACAACTAGAAGTCGTTCGGAGCTAAATCTGGTGAGTTGGGTAGGTATGGCAAAGTTCAAACTGTGGTCAGCCAAGAATGTCACAACATTAGCACGGTGTGGCGGTTTATTGTCCACGTGGAGGACGAAATTGTCATCTGTGGTCGTTTCTTAGTCAAATTTGGCAAAAATTCTGTATCCAAAAGTGACGAAAATACTCGTACTTTCGGAACAGGATGGGACAATATTCCTCCCTGGAAATCCCAGAATATAGCGTGCAGCACCTTCACATTCAATGCCACCTGGCGAAAATTTTGGTGGGCTTCTTGTGGCAATTGTGAATGTGTGTGTTTGCACTGCATCGACTGCCTTTTTATTTCTGGGTTAAATAATGGAATCTGTGATTCATCCATAGTCACAACACTTTACAGGAAATTGCGTCCGTCTCTTTTTAAGCGTGTTAAATTTGCAACATTTGATCGAATATTCTCCCTTTTTGATTGTCTTTAAGAAGCATTTGTGGAAAACGGGGAGAAGAAACTTTCCTTTGTCCAAGTTCGTTTGCATGTATTACTATTTCCATTGTTCGCTCCGATGTATCACAAATTTGCTGTATAGTAACACGCCTTCCTTCTATAATGAAATTTTCAACACAGGCAAGATTAGCGTTGATGCTGTTTTTGGACGTCCAGACCTCTGCTCATCTTTCACCTCGTTTGTCTTGCTTTAAACTCACGCACTTCCTGTTTTCTGCAAGAGCGCTATTGTCACGCACACACCCTCCCATTAGCAATGAATATCGGTTGCACAACATCCAGTTTCACAATTACCCGTTGCTCTTCGACCGAAAATTTCACGTCCCCAGGGAGCCAGAAATGGTTAGAAACATGTCTTAATCGTTCAGGCATTATGACTTAACTGCTGCCACCTAGTAAACAAAAACTACACTGCTTAGAGACGAAGGATGGAGGCCCGCCGCCGCCGCAGTTGCTTTTGTGGACTTCGGAACAAATCGGCACGTACGCATACTTTTAGTGTGCACCTCGTATACCTGTTTTGTATTATTAAACAACTTAGTGAATTCGCCATAGTTCCTTAAAAAGTTCATTTTTATTGAAACATTACTAATATTTTACCTTCAAATCTACTGTATTTAGCCTACTGTAAAAATCATTTGAATTTGTGGAACCCAGAAACGGATGAAGCTAGTATTAAAAGGCATTATACAGGGTGGCCCAAAAGTAGGTACACAGTTCTACAAAGTATGGCATTTCAGTTTATTAAGAAGTTAGTTTATTCCTTCTGTTTATTCTAAGCTTAAGGTATGAGTGAATACCTGTTGTATTCTGTTTCAATAAATAAATAAATAAATAAATAAATAAATAAAAGAGATTAAAACAGATAATAAACTGTAAATCACTGCCTGCATGGATAACAATAAGTAAATTATATAAAATGCCATGAGCCGGTCACTACGGGACTGTATACTTACTTTTGGGCCACCCTGTATTTTAATACTGTTACAATCACCCATTACTTCCATGGATTGTAAACAAACAAGGCCCAATTAATGTGAATTTAAAAAAAAAAAACTTTAGGTTTTCGACAGTATGAGTTGTTGAGTTATATTGTCGAAAACTGAAAGTTTATTATATATATATATATAAAGCCTTTATGTCGAAATATCTTAGAAAAGTATAGCCTTCATTTTGTTTACGAATTACGCAAACTGCTTACGCGAATTAACACGAAAGCTACAGGAACGTTTTCTCGTCAATGCACTACATTTCCTACATTATAGTTGTGCTTCTTTAATCCCCGCCCCCCCCAAAAAAAAATCCAATAGAATAGGGGAGGAGAATCACAGCAACTTTCGTATCGTGTACTTGACCTTGTAAGCGATTCTCACGGGTTATTTTCAAGGTCTGATGAACAGAAAGTATCTGGGTTTGTTTATGTTCTTGCAAGGAATACGACAAAAAAATTCAAATCTAATTCCTCTATTATAAACCGAAGAATGCTGTCCCAAGAACGTTGTACTTCTAACTAGAGTCAGTTCATAACAGAATACTTCAATCTCCCACTCGCTGTCTCGACGCCTGGACATAAATGATAAACTTACGACTATAACATCTCCGATACGATTAATTATTTTTTTATGTAACACACTTTTAACATTATCGTGATCATTAGCAGTGATAGTCACAGAATTTCATGAAGAGAGAGGTTCAAGCAAAGAAGTTCATATGGTTTCAGGACTTACGATATTCTAATAACAGGGGCGTTCAAGTTAATCCTGGACTTTTTTCACAGGTTTAAAATCGAAAAGGTTAGAAAATCGAGCAGGGAAAGGATTTATAAGATTTCGTTTCAATTTGGTACTTTTGAAGGTGAAAGGCTGGAAAAGCGTGTAATAAACAGAATTGGTGGCTTACGTAGTTGTGATTGCATACTGTTTACATTTAGAACAATGATGATGAGATCTTGTTTTAAATTGTATTGGCTTATTGACGATATGTGGTATTTAGTATTGCTAGTATTTACATTAACAATATAAGTATATATGACACATTGCATGTAGTCATGTGTATATATAGAAGACAAATCACCTGAACAGGTGATGCCGAAAAAGAAGTTGTGATATAGAAGACAAAGGCTCTTTTTTGAGGGAGAGGCTGCATTTTGCATCCTCTTGCATTTTGTTTTAAAAAATATATGTCCAAACATGTCTTTGAGGATGTGAACTGTGGTACCTTTTAGTACTGCAAACCTTACCATGCTGGAGATAAACTACTGGAGACCCGAATAACATTTTGTTGTGCAAAGTTTGTTTCGTGTAAGTTTCAGTTGCAATGTCAAACGGTTTTCTTGCAATTAAGTTAAGCATTTAGAGAAAGGAGACGTGATGTAGAAGACAAACGCTCTTTTGTAAGGGCAGTCTTATGTATCCTTTTGTATTGTTTAATATATGACCAAACATTTCTTGAGGATGTGAACTGTGGAACATTTTGAGTACTGCAAGCCTTAGCATGCTGGAGATAAACTACTGGAAAGCTGAATACAAATCTTGTTGTGAAATGACATTAGACTGAAGTAATTTTGTTTCTTTCGGTTACAATGTCAAACTACTTTCTTACAACTGAGTCAACCAATTTTCCATTTCCCTGCAGGTATTTTAAAAAATCACATTAATCTTAGGGTAACATTGCTAATAACAGAACTGTATCCTAGTTATTTTTCCAAAAAGAACAAGTAGAATAACATCTAAAATTTATGATGAAACTTGAAGAATTAGGTATTCTTCTTACCGAATCTGTTAGAATTACTAAAGAAAAATTCCTTACAAAAAATCTCTTCCTGCACAGAATTTCCCGTCTTGAAAGATTAGGCAGAACGGGAATTCTCGTTTTGCCTAAAGATAGATAATTTAAAATATTTTCTACAAATTGCTGGAGGGCCTTTAGGCAGAACACGAAGACACCATTAAGAAGGGGAGCAGCAAAATCTGACGTCACAGAGCATCTGGTTGGAAATGACTGAACTGTGTGTTCATCTTTCATGTAAAAAAAATCTCCTTTACCTTTACACAGAAGTAAAATTATATTAAAAAATAGTGTTTCATCTCTTTCAGACTCTCACCAGACTGATTGCAATGTAGTAAAAAATTCATCCAGAAAATATGTTTGTGTAATAATGAACCTCTCACGGTCTTTCTTCAAAATATTCTTCGCGACTTAAATTGCATTGTTTTCTCTGCGCTACTGCCATGCCCACTCACTTTGAAAATGAAATTTCGTTAAATAAATCAACAGTATTGTCACTAATATATATGACTATTTTCAGCATGATAATATTACGTTTGTGGAACTTTACCCAGGAATCAAATTTGGATCCGACTAGTTGTCCTTTTTAGCTATAAGGATGTTCCACATAAGTTGATTCAAGTAAGTATCTTTATCTTTTGAATTCTCTTACGCCTTTGTTAGGAGAGAACACTCTAATAAAAAAAAAAAATGAAATGGAATGGAATCTTTCAGTTTAACGTCCCACGATTATGCCCTTTTGGGTATGGGAGATGCATGATTAAAGCAAGTGGAAGGAAATGAGAGTACCCCAAGGAAACTCACGGACACGATGTTGTCCACCACAAACTTACTTAGTAGGAAATCGAACCAGGGAGCCCAAGCACCAGAGGAAAACGCTCTACCATTGAGCCACCGTGCCACCCATGCTAATAGCAAACATACTCATAAAATATAATAGTATACCTAAGATAGTATTCAAAATTCGGGATATTTCTCATATACCCTTCCAGAAATATTTGGAATTATATTTTGGTTTACTACTTAGCTCATAACAATAGTAATGATAGTGGAGGTAAGATTGGGCTGAGTTTTATGTGGAAATGAAATAAGATCTCTAAATTAATGTTTTACGTTTATGTCATTCTAAAGGATAGTAAATGGAGTGAATTAAGGTTTAAACAAGTGATCAAACAGGAGTGAAACGAGAAAACTGAGAAAACGATGTTGTGCACCAAAACTTATTGGAATCAAAAACAAGACTCTTTGTATCAAAGAATAGCGATGATGGGATTATTTTTTTAAGTTTAACATTCAAGTATTTAAATCATTGCTCATATTCAGATTGAGTGTAAGAATTCTTATTCCTGAGCGCATTCTTCTCTCTCCGTCTTTTATTGTATTTATTTTTTAACGTCTGAAAATTCTATTATTAATGGTGAACTCTTGTCCCTGTATTCAAGCAGATGCCACTAGCACTGTAACTTTCTTAGTAGATTGCTTAAAGCGATGTCTTTAAAGTACATAGAAGCAACAGGTTTACGAGTCGCGTGATCAAAACTCATTCCTTCTTACGTTCTCAAACATTTTCTTGTCTGTTTTCAAGACAAAAAATTGGCTGCCATACACAAAAATATGCGCAGACTACAAATGAATAATGCATACTACTCAGAATAGATACGAAACGAAATGTCAATTTAGAATCTTGAAATATCAACCTTTTCATACATCCATTCACGCGTAGCACGACACTTTTTAGGTTGCTTTTACAGAGTATGAATATAATGATATCTTTGTAGCAAAGATATACATAGTTTAGTCATCCTGATATTATTTTTGTTGATCGGAATGAGCTGCTCTTGTCCGAATGATTCTATCGTTTATTCTCCTCCTTATGTTGACCAATTCTGTTGGGTTTCAGATTTACTTTGTAAAAATATTAAGGGTTGCTTAACCATTTACAAAAATAATTAACTACATATTTACCGCTCTTTTTGCTTCTGATCTAAAAATTGGATTGACCTTCTTCAAATACAAGGGTCGTTCAAGGTTGACTGGGATTTTCGTACGTAAACAATCGATGAATAGCCGATCATGATGAAAATTGCGCGTGACGTAAAGTATTCCTTCTCGAGTAACTAGCGTCCGGCATGACGTATTTGGAGCATGCGCAGCAGTTGCAGCGAACATGGCGGCAAGCAATGTGTCTGTGGCTGTGGAACAGCAGCGCGAAATCAAATTTCTTGTGAAGGAGAAAGTTAACCAGCTGAGATTTTCAGAAGATTGCAAGCACAGTATGGTGAACAAACGATGTTACGGACAAAAGTGTACGAATGGTGTGAACAGTTTCGCGAAGGACGGGAGTTGGTGACAAATGAAGCGCATGGACCTATTACCCCGACTGCAGTCACACCAGTGAATGTCGCACGTATTGAGCAAATGATACCCAGTATTACTCCGTGGTGCTGTACGAAAGTCCATTCAAAGAAAAGACCTGGAATGTTGTCTAGAAATGTCATTCTTCTCCATGACAATGCCAGTCCTCACACGGCCAATGTGACAACAACTCTGGCTGAAATGCGCTGGAAAGTTCTTTCCCATCCCCCTACAGTCCAGATTTAGCCCCCAGTGATTATCATTTGTTTGCACCCCTTAAAGACCATCTGGGAACCAAGTTCTTTCTACGCCAAAGGAATCCGGGAGCTGCCACAACGATGGCAACGGGTGCCTCGATGCACACAGAGAATACTTTGAAAAGCTGACATAGTTTGGTGCTTCTTGTGATATCTGTTTCCTCTGAAGAAATAAAAGTCCCGGTCAACTTTGAACGGCCCTTGTAGTATATTCATAAATATAACAAGAGTTACAAAATTTTAGTTTACAGCCGACAGATAGGCGCCTCTATTTGATCACAGGCTATGAGAGTTTGTGGTGGACAACATCGAGGCCGTGGGTCATCTCGGGTTCTCTAATTTCCTTCCACATTTTCATTCTACAAAATATTTCAGAATCATTAATTTTCATTAATCATCGGCTCTGCTTTAGTCTAGAAGGCATAACTGACGGACATAAAATTAGTTATTTCATTTTCATTTCACGGTCGACTGGTAGAGAATGGTGAAGATCCTGGTCTTCAATGCTCTACAGGAATAAATTATAAAGAAAGTATATTAAATTTGTACAATTGGAAACGCACTTGCCTTCAATCTATACATGGAAACCACGACCATCCATACAACACATACCCATATTAGACTTTTCAGAAGAATTTTATCGTTTACATGGAAGAACTGAGGAAGACAAAACAAAAGAACGAATCTGAGAAGGAACTGGACAATGGACTTCCTTCAATGTGAGTTTTACCTCATCTTCATATGCTTAGCTCATGTATTTACTCACATTTCACTCCTATGTTTAAAAGGACTGAGTCCTCACCGGAAATTAAACTCGGAATAAAAGTGCATGTTAATTATTTCATTTTTCGGAAGTTAACTATAACTCACTATAATTCACTGACAGCGTGAGAGACTGCAAACAAATGAATTTGAAATTAAGAAAAGACAAAGATGAGCGTTGATGTGAAAGTAAGAACGAGTTGATGCTTCATGAATTTACTTTTCAGCTTAGCAAGGTCACAATAACTTAACAGCTTAGAAAGTCAAGAATGGTTCGTCACAATGGAAACGCGCCACTCTACCTGTCGTGTGCCAAGTCGAAGTCAAGTTTAAAAATTAATTAATTAATTTACTACAAAAATACAAAACGTGTCCTACTGTCCAAAATAGGGTCCGAACTATTACTACGTGTCTGGTGAGTCACTGAATTTATTTTGTCGAGTGGCTGCTATTGTGTTTACGTGGTGTTGTTAGTTGACTGGAGGATGGGTGGTTTTCTGCACAATTCATTTCTCGTTTCGTTTTAGTGGCCTCGCGTAGCGCAGTCGCTAACGCTCTCGTCTTTGGCGCGAGCGGTTCAGGGTTCGATTCCCGGTGTGAACACTAGGTCGACCATCCTGAGTGAGGTTTTCCTCATTCACACCAGGAAAATGCCGGAATAGTACCTAACATAATGATCACAGGTCACTTTCTTCTTTCCCCATTCCTTTCTTCCTCACCAATTCTCCAGAAGAGTATGACCGTCGAGGAGAGTCATCCCTCATACGTGACGGGCTAACATTGTCATAGTTGCTGAATCGTTTCGTTTTATTATTATATTCGAGTATTATGATTTAAAGAGGAAAATGAAAACACCAGAAAAATCGCTACAGAAAATAATTCTGTCGGAAATTTTATATAAAGTATTGATATTTTGTAGATTGATTGATTGATTATTAAAGTTTAATGGGGATGTCAGCAGCGATGCTTTGTTCCCGTCACGATAAGGCTAATGACTGACACGTGCTGCATATTAAACATTCAAAATAAAACCTCTAAAAAGAAGTGTAATTCTCATATAAATTCTACAAATTACAGTAAGTAAAAAAAGTGACCACGAAAAGGCTAAAAGGATAAATAATAAAATATGAAAGCAGCAGTCTTAAACGTCATGTGGAATCTGAGCAATCTAGAATAATGTGTCAGATACTCAGTGGGACGATACAATCTTTACCATATAGTCAGTGCCATACACTAGATGAATAGTGTCCGATACGCAGTCGTAGAAATTCTGTAAAGATTAAATACCCTACGGCGTATCCGTATTTAATGTTAATGTTTTTTTTCTTTTTTAATATTCTTTGATGTATAAAGCTATTTTATGTAAGACAATTAAGTTAGCAGCCATCTGGATGGTGAAATGTTTGGTCCCATGTTAAATAATTTTACATATTCGACACAAATCGACTTAAACTATGTACCCAATTGCTCTCAGGCATATTTGAATGGTTTGAACTTTTACTTTTGTTTTGTTGAACAATAATGCACCTACAAGAAACTTTGCGTAAAAGCAGTACCTCTGACAACACTACCATATAAGCGCTTGAACTTGATAAGCTTGGCCCAATTTCTGTTAAGATTGGGAATAATAATAATAATAGGGTCTAGGGTCTAATAATAATAATAATAATAATAATAATAATAATAATAATAATAATAATAATAATAATATAGAACAATTTTTAGTTTTACATCCCTTGAGTATTCCCGGCCAGCTGAAGGAAACGGGTGCTTAGAGAAAGTGAACGATCATGAAATAATTGATGGAATGGGAATATAAGCAAGGAAACGGGAGAACCCCGAGAAAACCCGCGCATACGATATTATCACAAATGCACATGGAATTGCGATAGAACTAGAGACTCATTCCACACCTCAGACGTGAGGATTCTACAACTGAATCGCCATGCCCACTACTAGTAGTAATAATTACAATAATTTCGTAGAAACAACAAGTATCAGAATAAAACCAGTTCGACATAATTCAAACCAGAATCAATTCAGCCATCCTATGGATACGTTATTTGAAAATTACTGATTAATTTTCTTTGTTTCACGTCCTTGTGCAACACTGACATCATGATGAACAGTATCTATTATTTACGTGGGCTACAAACAATCAAGACTTTGGATAAACTGCAGTTGATGGTTCACCAAATTTCATGCAAAATCACAGTCCTGAAAAATGGGCCTTTCCCCACACTCTATCTCACCTCCATCAGAACTAGAATTTCTGGCTACTTCAAACCTGTCAATTATATTATTAAATAGTTTCGGAAAACACTTTTACAAATGTATGCAATTTTATCAACACGATAGCAGTGGGAAATGAAAAACACGAAGACATGTGGTCCTGTGTTCGATTTCTGGTGGGTCAGCATTCAAAATTTGAACGCAGTATGGTGTTCGGATTTCACTTTGAACTGCAAACCCACATTTCATATAGCCTCGGTGCTGAAAAAGACGCTAAACTTTAGTAAAAAAACAACGAAGATTCAGTTCCACAACACAACTTACTGTCTCATCAATCACATGTATGGAAATAAATTAAGCTTAATACACACATACGGCTTGTTTGAAGCAGTTTACTTGAACTTAACGAACAGAAACTAGGTGTGGTAGCAAATTAAGGAAATGCCACAGGTGCTCACAAAACAAACTACAGAGAAAATGTGTCACGACGACCGGAAGCCGTGGATTTAAAAGAAAGTTTTTCATAGAATCGAGGAAGTAATAAACTTTTTCTGTTTGTTTTCATTTCTCTTAATCACTCTAAAAAACGGCCATAACGCATATGCTACCAACGACCGAATGGCACACAAATCTCCTGCCTTTTAGATACGAAAAATACATGGAACTGAGCTTATTTTTTTTAAACATCTCTGTTAGTTTAATAATATAATAATAATAATAATAATAATAATAATAATAATAATAATAATAATAATAATTATAAATAAATAAAACAACACTAGTTAGAAGTAATTATATTATTTATCATATGATAGTTCCTGAAGGTAATTTTATAAATTATTATTTAGATCATTCTGACCGAATAACTTATTGAAGAAATGCGTTACTCAACTGTTACAGATTCAGCGTAACGAACACCTTCATCAGACATATTATGATCATCAATTGTTACAACGCTAAATCTGCAACATATTGGCACACATTTCTGTAACTGTAGGAGCGGCTGTGGTAGTTCAGTGGCAGAGCGCTCCCCAGTAATTTGTGATTCCCTAGTTCGATCCCAAATGTCGCCAGTGGACTTTGTCGTGTACAAACATCGTATGCATGTTTTTTTAGTGTTCTTCCATTACTTCCCACTTTATTCATTCTACCATTATCATTGATCTCAATATCACCGTCTCCCTTAGCCTTCGTGCATAATAATGGGATGTTGAAATAAACAAGTAAATATAACTCTAGTACTTCGTGCAGAGTTGTATTGATCTGAATTACAAGGAAAGCATGTTAATCTACAATTAGTTATGGTTAAACGTTCTGGTTTACAGGGCGAAACAGTTTTTAGTTCTCTAATATGATTCATGTATAACAAAAACAGTCCAAAGACAAGATTAGACACATACCAATCGATAAATCTCACTCAGCGGAACAAAATGATATGGATGACTGTACATCATCATGTGTAATTTTTGAGAAACTTGACACAATCAATTATTTTGTAAGCCTAAAAAAAATCGATGATAATCACGCCATCTATTAAGATGAAACTGATACTGAAGTATACCCTCTTCAAATTTTTCGTTAATAACATTAACAAGACGACAGTCCATAATATGGTTAATTAGATATAGCGCAAAATTATGATTTCTTCTTAAAGTTGAATTTTTGTTCAATTATAATATCGTCCAAAGATGAGACAAATATGCCAATGAATAAATGACAAAAACGACACACTTGAGAGGAAATTCTCAAGCAAAGTTTTCGAGAAAATTGACGAAAACTAATTTGCAAAGTATGTCCAGATATGGGCTCGCCCACCGGGCTATGTCCCGCTGCACCTTTCGAAACATCACATTATAAATAAAAGTGCAAGTTTGTTTCATAATAAATTCCAACAGTTATTGGTAAAGAACCCGTGAAAGGTACAGGGCGCCCTTGCGAAACCACACCAAAGATAAACGACTTTATTTATTTTTCTCTATACCACAGTTCTGTACAATAAACGCATTTAGTTACTGTTGGTAAAGAACCTGTGAAGGGTACAGTGGGTACCTGTGAAACAACACATAGCTAAATGGTTTTAGTTGTTCTTCTGTATACCAGTTTTGTATAATAAAATTCATATAGTGACTGCTGGTAAAGAACCAGTGAAGGGTACAGTGAGCTCTTATAAAAGGCGGCCTGCGAAATATCACATTATAAACATTTTAAAAATTCTTCTGTATACCAGCTTTGTATTATGAATTCATACAGTTGCTATTGGCAGACTACAAGTAAAAAGTACAATCAACTTTTAGAAAATATGTATAAAGTTACGTATCTGTGAAACAAAACATTTATAGTACAACCAGTAAGCAGTCTAAGCACTTAACGTGTAGGTCTATTTCACAAGATAAAACAGGATTTTTTTTCCTGCTGCTACTCATTCAGTGCCAAAAAACTTTCAGAAACTAAGTGCAATCGATTATAACGCAATTTAAACCAATCAGGTTTTTTTTTTTAAAAAAAAATTTCTTTATTTACAAAGTTGATTGTTTTTGTGTGTTCTAGGACACTGCTCGGATAATCAGTGTCTATTATAGCTATTTCTAAACCACAGCCATATTAATTTGTTGGTATATTTAGCTTCATTTTGTTTGCCAAAAATTATATTACAAGAATTAGAGAGAGTTCCTCTGGCAAAAGGTTTATACAGTTTACCTATTTACGTTACTAAAACAATTTTGGTGACTTTAATATATAAAATGGCTCTCATACAATTCGTATTTGCGTTTGTATGGGCGTTTTGTGGTAGACTTGCCCACCGCACTTGTTCAGAGGTGGATCTAGGTGGAAACTGGAAGGGGCAGCCAGAATCCAGGCTATGGTAGATACTAGTGCTGTTGAATTTTTGTGACATTTGCGGTTTTCGGTTTTTGAGAAAACCGATTTTCTGAAAACCGAAAACCGCAAATGCGATTTTCAAAACCGAAACCGCAAAAGCGGTTTTCAAAACCGAAACCGCAGATGCGGTTTTCAAAACCGAAACCGCAAAAGCGGTTTTCGAAACCGAAACCGCAAATGCGGTTTTCCAAACTGAAACCGCAAATGCGGTTTTCCAAACTGAAACCGAAAAAGCTCTTTTCGAAAGCGAAAGCCGCCCAAAACCGTGTTTGCGGTTTTATAAGGGATTGTCCTTTTCAAAGCAGAAACAATGTTTGCTGTTTTTAATTACACCTTTTAAGAATTGTGAAAGCATCTATCGATCGAGACAAATGTATTGATTTATATGTGTGTTTTAACTTTTTTTATTTGCTGCAAGACTATTATGGTAATATGTGCAGCACAGTGCGAAAGGGATAGTTCGATGGTTGTACAAGTCACAGCTGAATTAGGGTGACAAATACTGACGTTCGATCCTTTTTTTTTTTTAAGTTATTTCTTTGACGACACTCAATGTACTTTTCGGCTGCAGGGAAGCAAACTGGACCCCACCTGATTTTCATATATGTTGTAAATTAAACCACACCAGGATCACGAATCTGAAGGAATTTTGACATTTCGAATGTCGGAACTCGAGATATTCGAACATAAATTGACTATGGAAGCAAACTGGACCCCACCTGATTTTTATATATTTTGTAAAGTAGACCACAAGGAACACGTATCTGAAGGAATTTTGACATTCCGAATTTCGGAACTCGAGAAATTCGAACATCAAGTGAAAACGGAAGCAAACTAGACCCCAAGTGATTTTTATATATTTTGTAAACTTAACCACGAGAAACACGAATCTGAAGGAATTTTGACATTCCGAATTTCGGAACTCGAGATATTCCAACATAAAGTAACCAGGAAGCAAAAAGGACACTATTTGATTTTTATATATTTTGTAAACTGGACCAAAATTAGCAATTATCTGAACGAATTTTGACATTCCGATTTCCCGATCTCGAGATACTAGAACTTATACAGTAGTTTTATGTAATATATATAAAAGTAACGAAGAAAGTTCTGTCGCTTTTTGACCTATCACTTAGAGCATCGATATGTCACCTAAGACGTATCTGGAAGATCAAAAATAGTACCCATCAGTATCAATGACCTTCTGCCAACGTTCGGGATGGGCATGGATTCCTTCGCGGTAGAACTTGGTTTGCCGTGAAGCGAAGAAGGTATCAAGTGCATTTAGCACCTCTACTACGGAGTTGAACTGGAGTCCTCTAAAGTGAGTGTCCAAGGAAAGGAACAGGTAATAACCGACGGTATAATGTCCGGACAGTATGGCGGATGCAATAGTGTTTCCCATCCAAGGTGTAGGATGGTGTTCCGGCTCATTCTAGCTATGTGGGGCATAGCGTTGTCCCGTAATGGGGAAACCCCTTAGCGATTGAGAAGTGTTGGCTCCAGGGTTTTGAGTTTTTCTTGAACACGGCTCAACTGCTGACAGTAGACAGTTGCATTGATGTTCTTCTCTGACCGCCCGGTAGCAGTTCCCGATGCACGATGTCGTGAGCAGTCCACCAAACACACAGGAGGACTTTCTGCTGCATTGCTGATTTCAGCTGTTTTGGAACCGGTTCATGGGATTTTAACCAATGATGACGGCGCCATGGAGCTTCGTACAGGACCCAGTTTTCATCACATGTCAACATCCTGTCCAGAAATGGCTCCTTCCTCAGACGAGACAGCAAAGAATCACAAGTGTCTGCACGCGTAGCCTTCTGGCCCGGAAACAAATCATCTGGGACACATAGACCCAACTTGTAGTGCTTCCCAAATTGATGGAGGTGCTGGCGAATGGTTTCTCGACTAACATTGAATGTTAGCACCAGTTCCTCACATGTTTGTTCGGCTCAATTGCTACCTGAAGATCCTCATTTTGTACATGTGTTGGTCTTCCGGCACGTGTGGTGCGTCTTTCGTGAGTATTTCGTCACCGTTCTTAAACTTGCTAAACCACCCTTGCACTGTCTGCGTAATCACGACACCCTCACCAAAGGCCTGAGGTATCTTCCGCCCCGCTACAGTGGCGTTTGATCCAAGTTGGAACTCGTACAGCATACACGCCCCTATGACGCTCTGTGGAGGTTCCATATTCACTCCGTCCTTACATACGTTTACGTTGTAACTGAACTTCCACAACCAGTTAGAATGTCGGATATACCCACACCAACAACTGACCTTCGCCTTATCTCCATTCGCATTCAACTCACGGTATGAGGGTCAATTTTACACAGAACTCCACAAAAAGCGACAGAACTTTCTTGGTTACCTTTATATATCTCACAGGACATAATATGTTTCGTATAGAGAATATTGTGTTTTTTTTCATATAGCGTCTATATTACGTAAACTTTCAGTTTTAATATCTCGAGTTCCGGAGGTCGGAATGTCAAAACGCCTTCAGATTCGTGTTCCTCGTGATCAAGTTTACAAAATATATAAAAATCAGGGGAGGTCCAATTTGCTTCCCTGCATCCTACTTTTCAAACGAAACAGTTTTCCAGAGTGTACATTTTGCTTCAAACTCAGTTCTGCCCTGGCTAAGAAACGTAAATTCGCTTCTATAAGAGTCTTTAAAGTTACACTTGAAATTGTCGTTCGGCATTCTTGTAGCTTGTGAAGGCATGAATAATTCAATTATGTTTGTTACAACATCTACAAACGAATATTCATTCGTATAGAACCTCCAATACATTACATAGAAAACACATGAACTATACAAAGAAAACCATTGTGCATTAGAGCAGATCTCTTATTAGCAAATGATTCTGCACACGCGCACTGCTCAGACAGCCCAGAGCCTGAGCCTGAGCGCGAGTCCAAATTTAACTCAATCGCGATTGAGATTGTCAAAGGTGTAGCGGTTTACGTTGAATATACCATACCAACACTTTATCAACTAAGTCCTCTTAGATTTTTCTCCAATCCCAAAAAGCGGGTGGTTTTTCGTGATTAAGATATGTTTAAGCGGGGGACGAATATATAACCTGAAAATCGGGTGGTACCCGCTAAAATAGGGTAATAAGCCAACACTCAATAGAAATAAGGTATATCCCTATTTAAGATCACTACACATGCAACTCATGAAATTCAATTTGAAATATCATCCACTTAGACTAACATCTTTTATATTATTATTACTCTTTCCCCATATTTTTAAAAATAGTACTGCCACTCTTTCTTTTGTTAACAAAAAGGCACCATCTCCCTTTCTTAATATAAAGAAAGAGAAAAGAAAGAAAGAAAATCTCTATCGCAATACACAATTTTATTGTTGATTTGTTGCTACTCCGATAAATGTGAATGTTGTGGTTTTGCATGTGTCGACTGGCTTCTTATCGCAAGTCCCAGACACCTGCAATAGTTTATACTAGACGGAAACACCGATCATATTTTATTCTGTATCTTTTTACTTCCCAATAACGATAGCCGTGCCTCTTTGAGAAATTGCAACTTTTTTTTTTTTTTTTAATTCTGCCAATTGTAAAAGTATAGAATTTCCCTACACTTTAGAACATTTTAAGAAAAAATAACTTCTTTTCCTTCTGCAAATTTTGATCATTTTTCCCTACGCCGCCGAGGGAAATTTCCCTCCATCTGGCAACTGTAAGCCGGTGTGGGAAAGATTCTTTGCTGTTTTCTCGTCGTTACTTGATATTAGTGCTGTAGAATTTTTGTGACATTTGCGGTTTTCGGTTTTTCAGAAAACCGAAAACCGCAAATGCGGTTTTCAAAACCGAAACCGCAAATGCGGTTTTTGAAACCGAAACCGCAAAAGCGGTTTTCAAAACCGAAACCGCAAATGCGGTTTTCAAAACCGAAACCGCAAAAGCGGTTTTCGAAACCGAAACCGCAAGTGGTTTTCGAAACCGAAACCGCAAAAGCGGTTTTCAAAACCGAAACCGCAAATACGGTTTTCAAAACCGACATTTCGGTTTTATGAAATTTCACTTTTTTCAAAAACCGGTTTTCGGTTTTTTCAAAAACCGATTTCGACAGCACTAGTAGATACATCATGAGATTACTATAAACTTCCAAAAATATATAAATAATAGTTTAAATTATTTTTGTTACTAAAAAACTGGGAGAACTAGCCCCCGGCCCCTGCCTAGATCCGCTACTACCCTCGTTAGAATCAAAGCCCGGACCTGCGTGTGTCATTCTTTGCCAAAAAACAATTGACAGTTTTTTTATGTAAAAGAATACAATGTTGATTAACTGATTGTACGTATTTTTTGTTATTTGTCTCTTAACGGTGACAGATATCCTTCTAACAGCGACACCCACAGTTCTTACAGTGATGTTCATACTATTGTAAGTTTAAACAGCACTAGCATATTCAATATATACGGAATTAAATATATATTGTACAACGCACATATGATTTAAAGAAAGGAACAACAATTACTATGCCAGTATAATATGTAAAACACGCTTTCAATTTTATTTCCGTTAACGAGGACGAACTTCTGACCATGATCCTAAACTGACGTTTATTTGCTGAAACGGAAGAAAAAGCATGTTTTAAAAAAAGAACATTCGATTATCGAGGCGAGTGTGGACTAAATAATCTATTCCATCCATACATTTACTTTAATCCATAGAACAATGAGAGTGTCTGTCAGGCTCGTTACTCACAACACAGCTCGAACAAATTTTATTTTACTTACGGAATTGATAGACACTGATGATGTTCAGGTCACTATATAACATCACGGGTCATAAAACATGAATAATCATAATATCAACACATGAAGAGGAGAAAATCATAATCCGATATTGAGGATTTAAACAAAAATGCACTATAAACTCTACTTGCCCTAGGCCGTGATGCTATTGAACTCATAAATAATAAAAGACAATTACTATTTCGAGAGAGAAAAAGTTAGTGAATGAAAGAGATACATCTTAAGCATATACTTACTTTGAACATGAATATATCCAACAATGCTGTTGTTTCTTTCTCATGATGTTAATCTTTTTGCTGCATTCATATATGTATATCTCAAAAATCAAAGTATTTATAGTCACTTGATCACTACAAAGACTTTTCAAATGCGTTGAAAATCATAATATTTCTTCGTAATTGAATGCGCTTTACATGCTTCAGTTTGGAGTTATACAAACATGCTGCTCGATCAACTCTGTCTCAAGTTACAGGAAACTGATGCGACTAATTCACAATCTCTTCCGACCACACTTCACATAAACAAACTCGTGGACGAAGCAGTTTTCACTACGAAAGACTACAATGAGTCAACTGATGACGCATTATGGTTATTTTTGTTTACATCTCTAAGTCTACAGTCTAAGTTAATAACGATAGCATAAAATTACTACGTACATATAATTTACACAAATATTATCACTATTTGGAATAGATAATCTGTCTGTGCAAGTAATTTGCTAAACTTTGCTATACGCTTTGTACTTTTGATTGAATGAGATCATTCACAGGCACGCCGCAAACGCTCTATCAACAGAAAGGAGACGCATCCCGATGAGTCATGAGTCAGTCAACATATTCGAAACCTAATTAAATTATATCCGCCTAATTTCCGATACAAATTTTCCAATTAGTGTTACTCAAGAAACGAGAAATTTATCGTCTTGTCTTGAAAACGAGACAAGAGTCGATACGTGAATAGTATTTTCAAATTTAAGACAAGACAAGGAATTTTTCGTCTCGTGACCAACACTAGTTAATCCAAAGTTTAGATGTCAAATGCTGTTTTAGCGTTACATGATTTATAGTAAGGATGACCAAAATTATCCGAATTCCAGAATCGGAAATTTCACTTTTCGGATTTCGGAAAAAAAAATTCGAGAATTTTTTCGAAATCCGGAATTTTTTCTATTTTACTTTCTGGATTCTGGAAAGTAAAAATTTCGGAATTTGCCCTCCTTAATTTATAGTATAAAAAATTATAAATTGATAACGTGATTGTACGATCACAATGAAAGGCAATTATCAATGCTTAAAGATACACAAAAAGTGATGCTCGCGAGGCGAGACGAGAAATGATTTTCTTGTCTCGTCTCGTATTTTTTTTCAAATTCTCGTCTTGTTTCGATTCTCGGAAAGCTTTTCTCATCTCGTCTCCGAATTTTTACGGTTTCATTTTCTACATTTATGTAGATTTTCTTAATTTTATCTAAAAGTTATCAAAAATCCTTCCGCGTCACGAGAAGTCTACAAAGAGTGTGACATAACAACATTTAAACAATATTTGTTATTGAGATGCACGGTGTAATGACATGTGTATTTTTAAATGTTAATAAATGTTCTTCGTTATATACGTTACGTATAATCACTCGGAATACTACACGCAAGTCATTACACAATATACTCCAATAATAAATTTTGCTATATCACTCCTTTTGTGGATATCTCGTGACGCGGAAGGATTTTGCTAAATGTTCTACGAAATTAAGAAAAAATTGGGCAAAAATCTTGAAAAATTTACAAAAGACTAGAAAAACTTTTTCAGAAATCGAGATGAGATGTGGAAGAATTCTTCAAGAATCGGTATGAGACGAGATTTCTACAAAATTTACGATACGAGAAAACAATATATCTCTTCTCATGTTGACAACTACTGGCAAGAAGAAAGGGGGGCGCTACGGTCGAGTCAGTCAACATATTGGAATTTTAACTACCGTAAATTAGGGCTATATTTGTCTAATTTCCGATATATTCTTTTCCAATCACTTTATTCACTGATCCAACTGCCATACAAAAATACACGGGAGCAAATACCTACATTTAAGACCGTCCAATATGAATTCACGGCAGGATCAAAAGTTGGTACACAAAAAGATGTGTGATAGTTATCTTCAGATGGCGCCTGGGATGATGTTATACATGATATTAAAAAAGAAAAGAAAAAGAAACATTACCTGAATAATACATTGTAACCATCCCCAGCGGGTCATACATAAGATGTATGGGCAAATTCTCGGTCGCACAAATGTTACGACCATTGCCGGAGTCCAGATGGTGGTCAGATGCCATCCAACCATGCTTCACTTCTGCTTGGCAGAGCTTAGGTCTGGCTGTGAAGCAGGCCAGTGTAGAAGCCGAGTAAACAGAATAGAACTCGAAGGATTATCCCGCCGGCATGGGAAAAGAGAAGTAAGTTTTCTCAGAAATGTTTGTAGAACTCTCGTCCTTGCTTTTCGAAGAAATCTTTCTTGACTCGACTCTCGGAAATCTTTTCTCGTATCGTCTCGTAAATTTATGTACAAATTTTGTGCCCTGATTTCCCTCTTAATTTCATCTAGAAGATACCAGAATAATCTCCCCGCATCACGAGAGATCCAAGAAGTGTATGATATAAATATTTAAACGATATTTATTATTACAGTGCATTGTGTAATGACACGCTGATACATGCTCTTAATTATGTTCATACAATCATCTTATGAATTTAAGTTTTACGTCCCACGGATATGCCGGTTAGGCTAAAGGAGACGGTGATGATGAGTGATGAATGAAATGGTGGAATGAAGAAAGTGGGAGGAAACGGGAGAACCCTCGAGAAAACCCACGCACACGGCGTTTGTCCACCACAAAGTAACACTAAAACAGTGTTTGAGATCTAAGACTTGGGCGAACTAGTGTTGCCCACGAGATTTGTGAAATTTCTCGACTCATCTCCATTCTAGTCTCCAAAAAGAGATGTGAATTTTCATATTTTTAGTATCGTCTCGAATTTGGAAATGTTCTTCTAATCTCACTTTCGAGGCGCTAAATTTTTCATCTCGTGGGCAACACTAAAATGGGGTGTGTTATCCTGCTTGATGATGGGAGTCCTACAAACACATGTGTGTTGATAGGATTAATACGCGTGTTGATAATACTGATGCATATGTGAAGGTGAATCAATGCTCTCATTTGTTCGAGACTTCACAGCCATCCTGTGTTTTATTGTTTCAAGCACTGTAAGAAATTACAAATGCAAGTGTGATGGCTAAGAAAATATATATGAAAAGCACACAGCCGCAGGCCATCAGTTGAATCACACTGCCATATGCCACGCTGTTTCGATTTCATATGGTAGGCATATTGAAACGATTCCGTGCATTTTCACACGGTGCAATCTCGCACGGTGCTCATTATCGAGCAATTTCACACGGTCCTGGTTATCGCATTAATCAGTCAGCAGGTGTGGTGCATTTTCACACGGTCCATCTGCAATCACGTGATTCACCCTGAAACTCCTTTCACTACAAGGGGAGGGAGGACAGAACAAGTATGAACTAAGTAAGAACAGAGAAAGAGCAAATACAAGTTAAATATGAACAATTGCAATTAATACTAGAGAAGCTAGAAAAAAGAAAAAATAACAAACACACGTTATAATAAAGAAGAGGAAAA
The DNA here is from genome assembly GCF_964235325.1 of Thermobia domestica. NCBI lineage: Eukaryota > Metazoa > Arthropoda > Insecta > Zygentoma > Lepismatidae > Thermobia > Thermobia domestica. The sequence continues at coordinate 161,819,774 of NC_137465.1, forward strand.
TAATTACAAAAATAAAATAAAACTAATAACGAAAATAATAGCAAATTAAAGTACATGAAAATAAAAATTCAGAAAAACAAATAATCTTGCGAAAACAGACTAAAATGTGTTACTGGTTTCCACTCCAAATTGATATCGTCTCTGCAGGTCGACTTTCAAGGCATTCTGCGGCTAAGTTGATCAAGATCTCTATTTTCGGAAATAATGTATGGACAATAAAGTCATTCTCCACAGCAAAGAATAAAATAAGCACTTTGTTAATGAAGTCGGAACCCATTGTTTAAAAATAGAAAGATGAGTTAAATAAACTTTTATTTTGTGATTATTCTTTTCCTGTTACTGCTTAGTTATCTCTGCAGGTGCGTATGGCCATGGTACACCTGTGAATCATGTCATTGGAGGGTGGGGGATAAATAGGGTATAAAAGAATCGCCCTTAATGTCTAATTCCTTAATTTTAGTGTTTTCGTTGTTGGGTGAACATAGTGATTCAACGTAGAAATGGAGTTTATAACAACTAGCAGAGGTAATCGTCTCTTAGTTCATGCAGGGTTCCAGTACTACATGCAGAGAGAAAACAGGGATCATACAGTATGGGTAAGTATCGTATTAATAGAATTAGGATTTTCTGTAAAAATTCATGTTTCCTTTTTTTATGTTCTTAATTTCTTTTCTTTTTGGGGGGGGGCGAAGGCTTCATATAATATGACTAGACATCGGATTTTTATGCAAATGCATTGTTTGCTCGTATGCATCTCTGTTAAATTTGGTAGGGGTTTCTAGAAATAATAATATAGTCCGAATTTGAAGCTTTGTAGTGCATATAAATGCATATTTCAAAGGTTAGAGCATATATTAGTACTCAAGAGCATATTCAGCACATTTTATAAGTTTTTATTTCAGATGTATGCTTACAACATGGAATAAATCCAGTTTTAGTTTATATTTTCAATACATTTACATGCCTATGCAACGGAAGGGCTTTTTGCATGAGAAGATGGAAGAATTCCTAATTTATAGACGACCAATAATGTTAGAAACCGATCACCAGGGCAGAAATGCCCACAATTACCAAAACGTTAAGAGAAATCTGATAATAATAATGACATTGTAATATCGTGTCGACATCAATTCAGAAACAAGAGATACGAGTATTGCTACTCAGTGAATGCTTAGCTCTAGTTGGTGAAGTTCGACACGAGCTCCGGTCATTTTCTGGTAAATTCGGGCACTCCTTGAAAAAAAAAAATGACGGATCTTATTGGGAGAAACTCCAACTAAAAATAATTGAAGCCATGGGAAAATATCTCCAAGGGTTAAATTTCAATTTGCCAGAATATATATATATATACTACACTTGCTCCTCTGCGTAAATATTGTATAGTAACATCTATTGATGTTAATAGTTCATTTTCTGGCTACAAATGTCATAAACGGATACCAAAAAATGAAGAGAAGCATCTTGTGATACACTGTAAGGCTAATTGCGGGAAGAGTAAACCCTTGAAAACGATTATTATTATTATTATTATTATTATTATTTGTACAATGGAAACGTGTAGACTCGTATTATTTCGTCCCGGCGGGAGCTCATGTGGTTCGGATTCCACGTTAATAAGTAGGCCCACGTCTCATATAGACTCGATGCTGAACGGAACGTTAAACTCAAAATCAACTCAACTCGTATTATTTCGTGTTAATTGAATCCACTGTAAAATACAAATGTCAAGAAAACCAGAGATCGTGTTCTCATATAACTTAATTCCATTATTTGTGTGTGTTTTAAAACGTTAAGAGTATGTAACCTATAACTATTATAAAAGTAAATTCTAAAAAGAAGTCCCTGAAGTTGTATGCATATTTCATAAATTTTAAGTGCATAAAAATCCTATGTCTAGACATGACATGTTCTCGTAATACATGTTAGTTTCTTTTAATGAAGTAGGTTGGCTTATATTGTGGATTTAATACATTCTTATAGTTTTCTTGGTGGTTGTTTTCATAAACTGGGCACCGATCGTCTAAGGCACTCGAAAATATGCAATAATGTATGATATCTTACTTTATGATATCTTACATGTATGATGGTATTTTGAAAATTTCGTAACTTTTAATCTTTATCTGAATTACAAGAACAGTATCTGTATTACTTTTAATCTTTATCTGAGAGGACAGTATACTTGCTTCTCTAAAGCATAAATATTTTTTCACGTTGTTTTAGTACTTCTAATATAGTAAAGCCCCAATTATCCGCGGAATTTGGTAGCAAGGGCACCAGAGATGGCGAAAATCTCCGATAACCCAAAAATATTTCAGCATAAACACTGTTTTATTGTACGAACAAGACATAATAAAACTTTTAAAATATGTACAATACAGCAGAAAATTGGAAATATTGATTTTTACAATGCAATTTATTTTTATGTATTAGAACATACAGTACATATCTGCGTACGGATTGTCATCCCGCAGCGACTCGAGTACTTATGAAAAATAATAGTAGGCGGCTGCAGCAGGGCTTAAAAAAAAAAAAAAAAAAAAAAAGTACTCGCGGATAATCGGAGCTTTACTGTGTTTAAAAATTAACTTTCTTTCATGTGATATTTTGCCTAAACAAATATCTACACATATATAATTGCGTAAAAGGAAGTAATAACACAAATTCGCATGTTTTTATGTTTCATTTTTTAAACAAAAGATACTTATGAATAATAATTTATTTTGTACATTTGTAACCGAGCAAACGCTTTTTTATGTGTGTGTACGTATATGCGAAAACACATTTCAATTGTTTATTTCAGAAGCTGATGTTTTTTTTATTATTATTATTTTAGCTATGCATCAACAGACAGAAGGTAAATTGCCATGGCAGGCTCAATCTGCCCAAGACAGAAGATAAAATAGCAGTTGTGGAAAGAGATCATCAGTGTGTACCTGATGTTGCAGTTTGCGAGATACGAAAGCGACTTTCAAATTGCAAGAAGAGAGCAAGAGACGAGATCCTTACACCAGTGTCTGTTATCTTCAAAGAAGAAATGGCTGTTCCAATTAATCAAGGTCTGGACCTAGTAACCTCCATACCATCGTATGATCAGAAGAAAGGGGGTTTAAATGGTGTTAGAAGGAAATCACTCGGCATACATCAAGGTGCACCGACTCCTAGAAATATCTGCTTTCCCGATTATATGATTCGGTTTGAAGATGGTACCTCGTTTTTACAGTACGACGCACTGGAAAGAGACGGACGAATTCTGTGTTTTGGTTACGAGGGTTTGAAACCAGCACTGAAGGAAAGCGAACAATGGTTTTTTGACGGAACGTTCAAGAGTTCCTGTAAGTATTTTTCCCAGTTATACACCATACATGCAGACATAGGAAGCACACATGATAAGACACTGGTTGTACCGGTCTTGTATGCATTGTTGCCAGATAAAACAGAGCGAACATACGAACAACTGTTTACATTTCTTAAAACGTGGTCTGGCCAGAACGAACCTCGAGTGTTAAAAATAGATTTTGAACTTGCTGTAATCAATGCGTTGCGTGCAGTGTTTCCCAATTCACAGGTTTCCGGCTGCCATTACCATTTCAACCAGAGTATCTGGCGGAAGATTCAGAGTATAGGTCTCGTCGAAGAATACCTCCACAATGAAGATGTACGCCATCATGTTCGCATGTGTAGTGCATTGGCATTAATACCAACAAGCAGGATCGATGAAGGTTGGCTCACCGTCATGGAGGACTGTCCATCTGGCCAGAAAATCGAAATGTTCAACGATTATTTCATTGAACAGTGGATGGATAATTCAAATGTTCCAAGAGAAATATGGAACTGCAACGGTCAAAGGCACAGAACAAACAACCCAGTGGAGGGTTGGCACAATAAGTTAAATCGCACCATATCTAAGAGTACACCACATATCTTTGAGCTTGTGAGTGTATTAAAAGCAGATGCGACAGCTAGTTTTCATGCTTTCGCGAGACAGGGCTTAGACTGCAATTCGGAGAAGCGTAGAAAATTCACTTACATCCGTCTTGACGAACGATTGCAATTAGTCCTGGAGAAGCTAGAAAATGGCGCAGACCTTAAAAATTGCTTAAGAAGCTTGAGCTATCTCCAAAAGCTAAGATAATGGGCTATGAACTGTAAAAATGGGTTGACGACGTACAAAAGTAGAAGGTTCCATCTTAACGACGTGCTGTTCGCTCGGAAAATAACAAGATGACAAGGTTCTTCTTAGAACCGCCTTGGAGTATGGAGCTAATATTGTGTGTTTTACAAATCACAACGTTTTTCTATGCTCTAGGGCGGGCACATTTTTCTTCGATTGTTGAACTACCTGTCTGAATTCTCTGATGTGCTGCTTTTTTATTCTTTATTTATTTTAATATGTGATTATTCTATCTTCTGTCCCTAATTATTTTAATTTTTGATTATTCTTTATTTGTTCTTATTTTCATTTGCTGTTCTTTATGTATTAATATCAATTTCCGATAGTTTCTGTTATTTTTTCATTTATTTCAATTTCTTATTGTATATGCTATTTTTCTCTTCTTCTTTACTATTGTTTTTATTTGCTGATTTCTTTGTTCTATCTTGTTCTTTGTTATTTTAATTTCTGCTTACTTTCTTCATTATTCTTTTCGTGAAAGTGAAACATTTTCTAAGCTCTCCTTTTCTAATATTAATTGCAATTGTTCGTATTTAACTTGTATTTGCTCTTTCTCTGTTCTTACTTAGTTCATAGTTGTTCTGTCCCCCTCCCCTTGTAGTGAAAGAAGTTTCAGGGTGAATCACGTGATTGCAGATGGACCGTGTGAAAATGCACCACACCTGCTGACTGATTAATGCGATAACCAGGACCGTGTGAAATTGCTCGATAATGAGCACCGTGCGAGATTGCACCGTGAGAAAATGCACGTCACCACTGAAACTAGTGCTGTCCAAGAGAGGAGAAATTTCTCGAGTCTCGTGGACAACACTAGTTCATCCAAGTCAGATCTCAAACACTGTTTTAGTGTTGCATGATTCATAATATAAAAACTATAAATTCACAAAGTGTACGAACACAATGAAAAAACATTTATCAACGGTTAAATATACGCAAATCATTACATAATAGACCTATAAATATGGTTTAAATATTGTAAGAGAGTAGACTACTCTAAATTGAACTCCCGATTACTCTACATTACATATATAAAAAAATGAAATTTTTCAGTTTTACGTTCCACAGATATGCCGGCTAGGCTAAAGAAGACGGTGATCATGAGAAATGAATGAAATGGTGGAATGAGTAAAGTGGGAGAAAACGGAAGAACCCCGAGAAAACACACACACGGTGTTTGTTCACCACAACGTTCACTTGGCGCGAGCTGGGATCAAACCAGGGACCCTATGCACCAGCGGTTAACGCTCTACTACTGAGCCACCGTGGCCCTCAACATTCCGTATTACTTTTGTAGTGTATCTTTAAAAATTGTTAAATGCTTTCTGATGGTCAAGCAGAACGGTATCTTTGAAATATGTGGTGGTCTACTAATAGCTAGACTGACTAACTTCTAACATCACCTATACAGTCCCAACAATATACGTACATTTTAATTACTGTATTATTATAATTATGGTATGTACTTATGCCTACGAATGTACACAAGCTTTTTGTTCTACTCTAAAATTCGTTACGGTATTCAATTTTTGTAATTCTTGTCCCTTCCTCTTTGTGACATTAATTCTTGGAATTGTCTAACAAATTTGGTGACAAGTTCTTGTTCATTTCGTAGAAATTTCAAATCTATCTCATTCTTCTCCTCAGTAACGAAATGGCTGTATAAAGTCAAGTAGCCGCTGTCAATTTCCACTCAAAGGAAAAAGTGAGAGAGAGATTCTAGTAGCACCATATTTTTTCAATACAGAACTAGTCATTTCTTCAGTTTTATATTTAAGTTGTATTTTTACAACTTTTAACAATTACTTTACGGATTATTGTACTTTTCTGTGTCCTATATTGTACTAAAATTTTGATTAGTGTAATATGCAGTAAAATAATATGAGTTTTGAATAACTCAACCCATATTCTGTAAAACTCGGACATTTTCGGAAACTCGATACCCTTTCAGCCTACATTAGATCGAGTTTTTGGGATCCCTTTATTATATATTACACCCTTTGTGGACCTCCTGTGATTCGGAAGGATTCGGGTATGTTGTAGATGCGAATTCAAAAGAAAATCAGGGCATACATTTGATACATAAAATTACAAAACAGGACAAACATTCTCTGAGACGAGAGACAATTCGACAAAAAGCACGAGACAAGAAAAATTGTCTCGTCTCGTCTAGAGGATAACACAAATTGAAACCGAAGAACACTTTCAGTATTATTCATTCACCAACAATATCGTCTGATGATGTGTCAAAATTAAAAAAAAAATAAAATAAAATAAAAATAAAGGAAAAGAAACAAAACCATGAAAGAGTGTAACATTTCCACATTCCCCCAATAAAATAAGGCCAGTCTTAGTCATTTTCAATTACTTTCTGTATGGTAATAGCAATAATGAATTCAATGTTTAGCAACAGTGTGTGACATGCTGTATTCAACACTTAGTTATGTGTGCATTTCATAACATGTAAGCTCGAAAGCTCGGGTGCACTTTGAGAAATCTTCTCTTCCGTGTTTTTGAGAAGGTGCAACTTGGTATCAGACCTTGAAGTATTCCTGTTGAGTTCTCGTCAATGCTACAGAGCCAAGGCTAATTGCTCGCAGTCACGTCAATGCTCTATCATTACTTAATATTTGAAGTTATGAAACTATCACGTTTTAGATTAAGCCCAAATTACTCACGAAAACGTCCTCACTCACGAAATACCAACAATATCGTCTTTTAAAGGACAGTTTTGTTTTCACCGCCAGCTAGCAAAAAACATTACCGGTCTGGTCTGTCTGGCTAAATAATATCTGCGTTGTCGATTATTATCTATAACCAACATATTCTGTCAAACGGAAAAGTAGAACAACAAAAACTTTTCGCTGCCCGGTCATCATTGTTTTCCCTAATCTTTTACCGATCCTTCAGGATATTGAATACCTGCTGCAGCTTTGTTTATTTGCTCATTGATTTATATGAGGATTTCTTTCTTTCTTTCTCTCTCTCTCTCTCTCTCTCTCTCTTTTTTTTTTTTTTTTTTTTTTAATGGAAGTTTAATGGTTTGATTTTAATGATTTCTTCTTGAACTCGATTTAAATGCCTCTGACTGCGTGAAAATTATATTTTGATACTACAATTTTATTCAAGGATATTACATTTATATGTAATGCAAATTCAATTGGGAAAAATAAGGAGCATTTAACTGGACTGAAAGAGGTAAAGTCACATTATAATAACTTTATTTCAGGAAAACAGAAGAATAATTCTTCATAAAAATCAAGGAGCTAGAAAACAACTATTAAATACCTAAAGGCTGAAAATTGATTTTTCGAAAGACTGTTAATAATAATAATAATAATAATAATAATAATAATAATAATAATAATAATAATAATAATAATAATAATAATAATAATAATAATAATAATAATAATAATAACATAAGACTACGAAACGTGGACCTTCACTTTAATATGCGATTCGAAACAGTAATGAGCTCCAAAGTGGGTATATAGTTAGTATAAGCGACTCCGGGTTGGGAGACCCGGGTTCAATTCACGGTGGGAGTTCAAGTAGTTCAAAGTCCGGATCCCACGTTAAGATATAGATCCACGTTTCACACAGCCTCGGAACTGAAACGAAAACTAATCCCCAACCAATCGAAACAGTAGTACTCCCAAGAGAAACTGACATAGGGGCTATGCGCATAGAAAGCACGTGCTAATTGAATACTTTTGAAGATTTTGAAACATTTAAGAACTGCTACAGATGAATACGAGAAAGGATTGGTTCGTTGATTTGTAGTTTAGCGTTCGTTCAACACCGAGGCGATATGAGACTTAAAACTACTTGAATAAGAACCAGATGAGCTCCAGTATGATAGCCATATATCCACAAAAAAGTTTGGACGGGAAGAGAAGGATATATTTTCATTAAGTATGAGTGTGCCAAACAATGCCGTCTAAAATTGTGAATTATAAATTTCGTGTCATAGTGATCTGGCACTTACGTTAGTGCAGCATAATATTGTACAACTGCAATTTAGATTATTCAAAATTATGGTATCACGATTCTTAGGGCGTTGTGCAAGGGATTCCCGTCTTTATTTGGATTTGATTTGATTTTGAGTTTAGAGTCCATTTCAGTAGGAAAGCTATATGAGACGTGATCTACAGCTCAAGGTGGGATCCGAACCATATGAGCTCCAGACGAGAATCTAACCCGGGTTTCCCATGCCAAAGGGGAGTACGCTAACCGCTTAGCCACGTGAGAGCGCAGTCTTCATTTGGAATAACTATGAAAATTCTCGTTTCCATAGCTCCCTTTTGGGAATCTTTTTGCTCCGTGAATATTAGTATGGGTGTTAGAGATTTTTTCCAATATTTTTTGAGCGGAAGGCAGTTTTTCACAGGTGGACAAGTAGATGTAATCCATAAACAAAAATGAAATTCTTAGTTTTACCTCCTACCAAGGTGGATTGATTTAAATCACGATTTAATTCAAATTTAAATAACTTTTAAAAATAAAAATCGTTGATTTAAATCAAATTAAGAAATAAATTAATTTAAAACGAAAATTAGTAAAATCCCGTTTCTGTTCTGTTATTTCGATTATGAAAGATAATAATCATAATACAATAAGACTCAAATGTATGTACAGCATGGTGTGAAAACGAGTGTCATGCAGATGATAAGGGAAAATCCCGTTTTGGGTAACGGAGGAATCCTGCTTTCTGTTCTTCGTAACATAGGGTTTTTAAATCGTTAACTATTCCAACGGGGAAATCATCATCGACATTTAAGACGAAAATTCTTTTGTGTGCGCTTGTGTTTGTTCCCAAATAGGGACGTATTTAGATGGGTCCGATCCCCTCTCCGAAACTTTATAACTTTAGGCGAAATGTATTTCGTGCCGCAAGCTAGTTCCATTAAAATATATATATATATATATATATATATATATATATATATATATATATATATATATATATATATATATATATATATATATATATATATATGCCCCCACTAAGTACGAGTAACTTTTGTGAAAAAAAAAGTGTCATATTCATAGCCATTGCTGTACTTTTTCCTTAATACTTATGAAACATTATTTGGGATTGAAATAGGTTAACGATTGGGGATTTACTCAAAATCCAACCCCAATACTTTTACTTAAATGACTTAACATTTAATACTAATTCCTAATATTTTTTTCTTCATTCGCGACTTGTATTATACGAGGAGAAAGATTTGATTTAAATAAAAAAAACTGATTTAAATAAAAAAAACAATAAAATGTTTTTTTTTTAATCATGATCCTCCTACGATTATGCCCTTTAGGCTAAAGTAGACGGACGATTCATGAAAGTGAATGACAAATAAAATATTTGGTAGAATGAGAATGTGGGAGGAAATGTTAAAATCTCGAGAAAATCCACGAACACAACGTTGTCACTCGTCGGGGATCGAACAAGGGGACTCCTCCACTAGAGGTAAGCAATTCATAAAGGTGCACATATTTTAATTCAAAAATTCTAAGCTTGGCTAAATTGTTTCAAATATCCTAAATTGTTTCAAATATTGTTTCAAATATCCAAATGTCCCCTCGTGGACATCGTTTCAGGCAAAGCTACCACGATTTTGGTAAATCAGATAGTTTTAAGAGATACATCAGAATGCGCTATATATCACACTCCAGTCACACAGCATTTACAATATTTTTTGACAAAAAATTAATCTTCCATTCATTTTAGATAGCAACTAATGTGGTGATGTGCAGTTTCTCACGGTGCAATTTCACACAGTGTTCATTATCGAGCAATTTCACACAGTCCTGTTTATCGGATTCTGCAGGTGTCGTGCACTTTCACACGGTCTACTTGTCAATCATTTGATTCATCCTGAAAACGCTTTCATTGTAGGGGGAGGGAGGACAAAAAACAAGTATCAACTAAATAAGATCAGAAAAATAACAAATACAAGTTAAAATACAGGGTTTCTACTGGCTAGGGAAGTCA